>NC_079219.1:30553484-30833484 GCF_029633865.1 Lampris incognitus | reverse complement strand
GAATGTGCCTTAACTGGGAATGTATGTGTTGAAACTAAAGTTTTATGGAATGTGACTGGGGCGAGAGCGCTACGTTCAAACCGATTTGGCGGTACATAAAGTAACATATAATCACTTGTAGAGATCTTTGCAATGGAGCAGTGGGTTGACACCCACAGGGATTGATTGAGGGACCTGATAATAGACCTCATGCATACTGCTGGGGCTGTGTATGGGGTTTGGCTCATACTGTGTCAAGCATCCATTAGCCTCTGAAAGAACCCTCTGTTTAAGAAAACTACCACTGAATACCACTGAAGAGGTACAAGTTTACAGAGAACAAAAACACACACCGATCAGCCAAAAAATTAAAACCACCTGCCTAATATAATGTAGGTCCCCCTTGTGCCGCCAAAACAGCTCTGACCCGTCGAGGCATGGACTCCACAAGACCTCTGAAGGTGTCCTCTGGTATTTGGCACCAGATACCAGAGGATCTGTTAGCAGCAGATCCTTTAAGTCCTGTAAGTTGTGAGGTAGGGCCTCCATGGATTGGACTTGTTTTTCCAGCACATCTGACAGATGCTCAATCGGATTGAGATCTGGGTAATTTGGAGGCCAAGGTGACACCTTGAAATCTTTGTCATGTTCCTTAAACTATTTCTGAACAATTTCTGCAGTGTGGCAGGGCGCATTATCCTGCTGAATGAGGCCCCTGCCATCGGGGAATACCGTTGCCATGAGGGGTCATCACGCTCTAAACGCTCTGCAGCTACGCAGCCCCATACGCAGCAAGCTGTGATACACTGTGTGTTCTGACATCTGTCTATCATAGCCAGCATTAACTTTTTCAGCAATTTAAGCTACAGTAGCTCTTCTATGGGTTCGGACCAGATGGGCTAGCCTTTGATCCCCACGTGTATCAGTGAGCCTTGGGCGCCCATGACTCTTGTCACCGGTTCATCAGTTGTCCTTCCTTGGACCACTTTTGGTACTGACCACTGCATACTGGGAACACCCCACAAGACCTGCTGTTTTGGAGATGATCTGACCCAGTCGTCTAGCCGTCACAATTTGGCCCTTGTCAAAGTCACTCAGATCCTTACGCTTACCCATTTTTCCTGCTTCCAACACATCAACTTCAAGAACTGACTGTTCAGTTGCTGCCCAAAATATCCCACCCCTTGACAGGTGCCATTGTAACGAGATAATCAATGTTATCACTTACCGGTCAGTGGTTTTAATGTTTTAGCTGATCGGTGTAGCTACAACATGTTAAGTTTTGATTCCATGTCTCATAAGCTAAAACTAGTTTTTGTGTGTACACACAATGCTAACTTTTTTTTTCAAAAATTAGCTTCAAAAATTTGTTTACACCACTTATATCGGGCATTTCTCCTTTGTTAAACTAATCCAGCAACCTGCCAGGCAAAGCAAGCATATCAAGACGCTGTTGAAACAGTCATGATAGTTTAACAGTGTAGCACTGTGCAGGCAGAAATAAAAAGCCACTCTACATTGTGCAGTCTTATGTCTCACATGTCTCAGGTCTTGAGGGAGAGTACACATTTAAACGTTGACTGGCAGAAATGTCCAACAGAGCTGTTGCCAGAGAACTGAATGTTTAATTTCTCAGCTGTAGGTTGCCTTGTTTCAACTAGCCTCCTAACTGCAAACAATGTATAACCACGCCACTCAAGGAATACTACATTCAGCTTCTTCACCTAATCAGAACCAGCCGGACAGACGATGACATTGTTGCTCTGCACGCTTACAGGGAAAACAATACAAACAGGCAGAAACTGTCTAACAGCCACCTCATGCTGCAGTGAAAAGGCCAGTATGACTTCGTTCTGTAAAGCAGTCACACCGGCATCACATTTTCCAAGCACACTCCACTGAAGAAATTAGCCTATTTTCACTATCATTACTTATTTTTCTTAAAAAAAAAAAAGTTTACCCCTGTGATCTATGTATTTGTTGCTTTGGCTCATTAACATAACATTGCCGATCCAAGAGCCAAAGAGTACAGCAAATTATACCCCCACTTTTTTCAGCCCACAAAACGAAACAAAAATAATGTAATTTTTTCATTTGCTATCCCCCCATTTGTATAAACAGAAAAATCATATAATTTCAAACTGATCATGAATTATATGTGTTGTGGTGACGGTATGACTGTCAATGCAATGTATTGACTGTCTCTCGCTGGGAATTGGCAAGTACACATGCCAGACATTTGCCTTGATGCCATAACCGCTTGACTTCCAGGGTGTTTCGTGGTGTTGGTTCGGCTGGTGTGAAAAAGCATGCATGCTTACATGGGAGCTCAAATGATGTGCCAGAAATTCATGGCACTTCAAAATGCTTCATCTTCTAGCATGGCGCCGCTGAACAGGACGCTCATCTGCATGCTCACAAAGGTCTAGACCTGACTGCAGTCTGAAACGTGACTGACAAGAGAGGGCAAACACTCACCTTTAATGGCCACTGGCAGACTAGAGGAATGCCCCCTTTAAAGATGAACCCAAGTTTGAGTTGTTTTGGGTAGAGGGCAGACAGCACGCATGACATATTGTAACTGAGCAGTTTGCTCATATAATTATTGTGTAACACATCAAGAAATGGGGTGTCTCCCCGCCTGCCCCCCAATGACTGCTGGGATAGGCCCCAGCATCCCCGCGACCCTGTGTAGGATAAGTGGTTTGGATAACGGATGGCTGGACATCAAGAAACAATTGATCAGTGGGAATCTGAATACATCATATGCCATAATACGGTGAGATGCATTTTAATGCCATCACCTCATCAACCCATGGCACAAGCAACTGCAGAAAATTTCATGATGCTAAAAGTGTCCTTGTTTCTCCACATATGTTGATGAATGAGCAGGTTTATGGCATCTTATGTGTGACAGTGTGTAACAGTTGCCGCCAACATCCAGCAGCCTGTGCATAGCCATTAGCGTTGAGTGGAAGACTATCATAAAAGGCTATAAATAGCCTGCAGCAAACAGACTGTGTGTGTTATAACTGGTGGTCACACCGGACAGTTGCTGGTTTCCTGATACACAATCCTTACATATGTATTAAGATATGACCAAGTGCCATGTTGCCTCCGGCTTGGTCGAGCATTCCTACAGACACAATTGGCCATGTCTACGGGTGGGAAGCCAGATGTGGGTATGTGCCCTGGTGGCTGCACCAGCGTCTCCTCTGGCCGGTCGGGGCGCCCGTTCGGGGGGAGGGGGAACTGGGGGGGAATAGCGTGATCCCACGTGCTACGCCCCTGTGGAGAAACTCATCACTATCAGGTGAAAAGAAGTGGCTGGTGACTCCACATGTATCGGAGGAGGCATGTGGTAGTCTGCAGCCCTCCCCAGATCGGCAGAGGGGGTGGAGCAGTGACTTCAGCCCTCCCCAGATTGGCAGAGGGGGTGGAGCAGTGACCGGAATGGCTTAGAAGAGTGGGGTAATTGGCCGGATATAATTGGGGAGAAAAAGGGGGGGAAAATAGAAAATAAAAAAAAGATATGACCAATTGATTCGTAACAACTGTATCAAAGTATCATTTTTGCAAGTACCATTTAAATTTGTTCACCACAACAACCATACACATGTGATGAGCACGTGCAAATAAGAATAAAACAAAAAGGCGGTAGTGGGGAAACCAACTACATCTCCAAAGTGTTTGTTGAGTTATGATGCACAAAGTGCTGGTGACAGGGTGACTTCAGAAAGGCGTGCCTCAGAAATGAACGCTAAAAGGCATAGTTCAAATAACAATTTTACATTTTCAACCTTGTCTTGAGATAATTTAGGCTTTCAATACAGCTATTCTCAAACTGATTAAACTGGGTATTGTGGATGGTGTGCACATGGAACGCAGTCGTACCTTCGTAGCCTTAACTCCCTGTCACATTGCCACTGATCCTTGGCAGACACCAGAATTTGTCCTGAGATTCCAACCAAAGAAGAGGCTCAGTGTGTGTAAGCCTCTCTCTGGTCTAGCTCTTGTTTTCCTTTACCCAGGCAGTCCACAAAACATTCTTGAATGAGATAAGATCACACAGACAAACTTTGCCTTAATAATACACAGCTGCTCCTTAAGTGATTTCAGAGGCTGTTTTAAAGCCCACGATAACTGAAATGTGTTGCCACGTTCCAGGCCACTCTGGAAACCAGGAGCACACACACAGCAGCCCAGCCTGCGGCCGTGGAGAGCCTTCCCGCTTATTTTTTTTTTTCAGCCAAGGCATTCGACTGTTGCTCCTCGGAGTCTACGCACACCAGCTGGAATGCTCCAATAATTTTCACTGGCCCAACAATAACCGACCCAATAGAGCATTGGGTTGCCTTGTTTACACCCATCCCATCATGCAGGACAGCTGTAAACAGTTTAGTGAGGATGATGGGAAAGAAAAAGGAATCCTCATACAGGATGCTACTGGGAATGAGGGTCAAATAGAACAGTGGATTAGAGAAACGGTGGTCACATCAAAGTAGGCTTCACGTCTGATATCTGATGCTCTGTGACATTTCAAATTGTGATCAGGGGGAGTTAGTTTGTTTCAGAGTAGGATACAGATTAACTTACCACACATCAGTATCAGTTACACTCAAAAATTCATGTGGCATGGGGGTGGAGAAAGTAGGATGGCGGGGTAATTGTGAAAAAAAAAAAGTCTTTTCACCAGAGAACAAGATGTCTTTCTCCTCCAATTTTCTCTGACTTCTGAAGATAGGGTGAAACAACTGCAGGCCCTTACAACGTTGCTTGTGTTGTGCATATATGCATATATGCACACACGGAGAGGAAGTGTTTGGCTGGGGGCGTCCAACTGATACCTGGAGTTAACTATAAAAGCATTCTTGAGGTCTCTTAACACACTACCCATTTCTAATATTTGACTGGGAGCCAGCGGATGTGTTGTATTATGCATGGAGGTCAGCAGCAATTAGGGAAGCAGTGAAAAGGTGTTTTGTTTTGTTCCCTGCGGTTGCTGTGTGCTTGTGTTATTGGGCCTAAAGGTCCCAACACCCTCCTCCGAGGCTTCATTTCAGCATGTCTGTCAGGAGTTTGGCTCGCAGAGGCAAATGGGTTCAAGTTCCTCTCTGTTTTCACATGAAACACTCAGCCAACACCTCAAGCTCCATGTAAACCTATAAAGGCCATGTCTCTCTCTCTCTCTCTCTCTCTCTCTCTCTCTCTCTCTCTCTCTCTCTCTCTCTCTCTCTCTCTCTCTCTCTCTTTCAACTGCATGTTACAAAGTAAATTATTAGATAAGGGAGACGTGTCATTAATTGGATTTAGTACTTATTCTTCAATTACAGCTGTGAAGACATGATTTTGCTTTTTTTTTCTTTATTTGTCTTGTTTTAGAAATCAGAATTCAGTGTGTGTGGCTGACAGTGTTCGGTTTCATGTTATGAAACTTTTTTTTTTTGACGCTGTATATAGTAGAAACACATTTACCACACAGCACATAAATCTAACATTTATGTAAAATGTATTAAAGTCAAATGATTGATTGCTAAAATCTAGTATGTGTCTCCACAGTTAGATTATTTGGGGATAGGCTGTATTCAGCATTAGTTTACATTATAATATATTTTATTATAGTTACTGCCATGTGTTCAGTTGTGTTGTTTATCCATACCCACCATGCCAAAGAACGGTAATATCACAACTTGCTTGTATCAAACTTTAATAAAGGCAGTAACTTCTATAACCCTCATGTGGAGGATCTGGACAAAGCCAGTTCAAAGTTCAGTGCTGGAATTCAAAAGACTGACTTGACTGCCAAGAAATAGCATTGTCTGGTGAAAACCTGAATCCCCTAGTCCATGCAGATGGTTGGGGAAAAAAGAAGAGGAAAGACTAGTTTCATGTCCTAATGATGATCTATAAAGGGCTCAATTTTTCAGATTACATTGAATAATGTCGTCAAGAAGTGTTGGCCACCCGTCAACGTCTGACTTTAAAATGAGCTGATGAATGCCAGCCCCAGGTCCGAGCCCCGAATTCGGTCTTATAAGATTCTGAGGAGGAGAGCTGAGGGAAAAAGGCCTCCCAGTTTACATCCACCTGTGTGGATGGATCAGCCGTGAAAAATGTGAGGTATGTGTGTCTCCCTTGGCTAAGAAGCATGTGATGAGACGATAAATCATGTGATGTGGGAGAGGGGAAGTTGAAGGAGTGAGGTTTGGGGGGTGGTTGGGTGGGTTGGATGAGGGTCGGGGGCATTTGGGGGCCATGTGTCAGGGAAAGGAGCGAGGTGAAGGCGGTGGCCAAGGGAGCGGGACACAGAGTGGAGTGGCTGAATGGGAGGAGGACTTACTTGAGCACATGTTGATTTCGGGGCTGCGCATGCCATAGTATCCTGATGGACAGTCGTGGAGACACTCGCCGTACTGTCTCATCCTCTCTCTCCGCAGGAACAGAAAGAGCTTGGGCTGGCAGTTTACGCAGCCGTTGTCCCGGGAGCAAACCGAGCAGCCTTTACAGACAGGGTACGCTCCATAACTAGCTGCAAGACACAAACAGACAATATACAGAGGGATAAAATGAAAGCGATTAGTGGGAGGAAATAAATGAATCATTCTCAGCATGAATTACTTACTTGGCCTTCAATGTAAATAAAGTAGACTGACACACCCACCAGTATTGTAACAATATTAGTAATGATTACAGGGTATTTTCTGTGAATATGTGTAGGCATACTTTTTATTTGGTACTGGTCATAGAATAACGATGCATTTCTGCCATCGCAAAACTGAGCGTGACCTCAGCATGACCGCCAACCAACCGTGAGGAGAAATGGTCTCCTCTGGGAGCAAAGTCAAACCAGTCAAAAAGTAAAGAAATACTGAAGAACAAAACCAAAGCAACCGTAGTAGAGAGATCTGCAGGGTATTCTCTAATTGATAACAAATATGCCTATCTCAACAAATTTGTCATTCATGCAAACTCTAGTTCCCCTCTCCTTATTTGAATGCTGATTGGTTATGAATGTGAACACCACATTGATCTGGTCAGACGATTGTGTTGAGACAGCCGATGAAATAAATGAAATAAAGTGTCTTCTGTTTCCCTAAAGCCTCCAAAACCGCAATGGCTCTGGCCCTGGCTCGGGTTGATTCCGGAAGGCAGAGGATCCAGTCAAAAACTGGTTTATTCTACAATAACCGACTTTTAAACTTAAATTCCTGACTTTCCAATTTATAGGAAAATGTCCTTGAGAGAGTGCAACCTCTCCAAACAAGGGAAACTACTCTTGATCTTAGCCAAGTTTTACATATTATAAGCTCCGACTGGGCCACCTACCACAATGCTTTAATAAAACACTGTGCGGCAGACTGGACAAACTGTGAGAGACGCAGCAGACCGTGCCTGCGTTATTGGCCATGGATTCTCGTATTAGATTTCTCCAAAAAAAGATTTGAGGATGCTAAGCAGGCCCAGTGCAAGCATTGTGTGAAAATCTGTGAGCGTTTGTCAATGGCTGACTTGGATTTATCCTTTTCCTGACGACGCGCCGGGAGACGGCCTGCAGAGAGATGCGAGGGGTCTGCCAAACTACACTTGGTGTCACAGAGCAGGGATGGATGGAAGAAGATGAAGTGGTAATCAGAAGGTGTTTCTGATGTTGGTTGGGCGATGAGGTTTCCATTTCTTTTAATTTTTTTTTTTTTTACAGCTACACCTCATCAATCACGGCCCACACTAGGATGTGTGCTCAGAGCCTATTCATCACACAGGCTGGCGATCGCTCATCTCTGCTCAGCGATTGCTCACTTCTGGGGACATAAAGGAAGAAATACACCCAAATAATGAATAGTTTTGGCTCCAATGATTCCCAGATGAAAAATTGTACTTCAGGTTCAATTGTCAGTTGAGTGCCTGAGATGTTCTCATTTTCAGTTCAATTGTGCCGAGTTGGACCATCTCGAAATCTAATACTGTTCCACCGTCTACTTCCATCAACTTTGCATCTCTCCTACTGTAACCCTGAGTGCTATTTTGGAAGAGTAGACTGTTTTCAACTACACTTGTTGAGAAGTTGTACTATGAGAAGATGGAATGACAAACGCTCCAGAATAGTTACTGTCAGTTTCAGTAATTGACCCATTCTTGATCATGGTATAATTCATTGTATGCATTGTATCAACTTTCTGAGATGTTTGTTTTTGTTCGGTTTTTTTGTAACTGCAAATCTCGAACATTTTCAGATAAATCAATGTCCGTTTCGTTACCATCCATCACCGACTATGGTAAAACAATGATTCATCCATCCATCCATCCATCCATCCATTCATTATCCAAACCGCTTATCCTGCTCTCAGGGTCATGGGATGCTGGAGCCTATCCCAGCAGTCATTGAGTGGCAAGCAGGGCCATCACAATGATTCATATCACTCTCAGTTCATGAAAGTCTTTGGTTCTGAAAGGGTTTGTATTTAAAAAAAACAGTGTCAGTAAGACGCTTTCTGCTAAAAAAAAACAACCTAAAAAAAGGTCAAACTGGTCATATGAACCATGACATGAATGGACAGGTTTACTTCAGTCAGCAGTGGTTGATCTGGTGGACCAACCAGAAAGAAACATCAAATGTAGTCAGCTGGCCAGGAAATCTGCAAGACTTTGGCTTTAATGATCAGATACAGAGACATACCCTGATCAACATTACAACCTCAACGTGTAACATTACATTTCCGTACAGTATACAATCTACTATACTCTTAATTATGTGCCAGCTGTACAAAGCAGGCACAGATCATTATTCGTCAAAGGCACATGACCCAGCAGCCACCCCTGAACATTTTCCCAAAAACTTCTTTTCATTCCCACAATTTCCAACCGTCAGGGCCAATTTATATATCAAAACGTAGAGAAATTAGTCCTCTCCCACCCAGTGTGATTCTCCTTGTGACTGGCTTAGTTTTTTAATTAATCACCTCTAAGCAGAGTGCTGACCAAAACTCCCATAGACTGCCATGTTAAACTGAGCTCTGAAGTTCTTGTCAAAAACAGAGATGATGGCAGTTTGTAAATCGCGACAGCTCCTATAGTAGGTATGCATACATATGATACGTCAGCAGCTTCACTGGAGCCTTGTGATGCTCGTTATGAAAATATTTTGCCGGTACAACTTGTACTTTCCGACCTATGAGGGAATCAAACAGCAGGCACACTCAGAATTTCTCCAGAAATTTTCTAGTTGTTTTTACAACTGAATTTCTGGTCATTGTACTCTTTTAAAACAATGTTGAAGGAAGGGGAAGTAAATGTCTTTGAAGAGCTGGCAAGTTTTATTTCCTCAACACTGATAATAAAAAAACTGTAAAGGCAGATAAAGACAGAGTGCATTCATAATATATTTTGTCTTTCTGCAATTTGGACAGTTTTCCTTTGACAAATTGCACCTCTATATAAACTCCATCAGCGGCAGTGCTTGAAGTAGAAAAAAAAGTGCCAGTACTCCTCTTGTTCACATGCTGCCGTGTGTATCGGCAGGTCATTATTACATTCCAAATTTCTACAGTGAATAAAATATACTAGGAGATATTGCTAATGTTCACAACATAAATTTATTTAATCAAGGGGACAGCCATTTCAACTATCAGAGTAAAAAAAGAACGTGCATATGTACACTAGCTTTAGTGTGTGGTTCAATGAAGTCATTAGGCCCTTAGTTACTTGTATTCCCGGCGAAATCCATGGATACTTTCTTTTCTCTCTACTTTTATTGTGTCACACAAACTAAGCACCTCTGCATCACTATGCTCTATGTCCAGTTGTCCTTCAGACTATTATTGTAAGGGTAATGTAACGTTATTTAGACTAGCCACTGACAGAGAAAAGCAGGCAGGTGAGAGGGGAACAGGTGAGTGTCACGTAATATACATAGTGTCCGCAGTGCCCGCTGGGTAATGGTTTATTTAGGGCCATTATGAATCGCCCAGCGAATCTGATATGTAGAGGTCAGAAAAGAGTACCGGCAGGTTGTGAGAAGTGCCGGTACTCAAGAAAAAGTCATGGTACACCAAAGAGTAAAATGTACAAGTGCCGGTACTGTGTACCGATAAGTACCGGCCCACCTTGAACACTGGTTGAGTATCAATATGACAAACAGCATCATAGTCATTATGCAGAAGAATCCTGTGATCACCTCAGCTCCCTGGCCATCCAGTCAGCAGGGAGATTAAAATCAGTGAAATGTCCCATTACATCCCTGCATCATAATTTCATAATTTCTTTTTCTGACTGTTTCCAGTGAACCCCACATTACTCAAATTCCAAGATGACAGGATGGACTGGGAACAACACAGACGGAAGGACGTGCGGTATGGCCGAGAAAAGATTTTTGGTGCTTTACTTGAGAGAAATTTGGATTGTATGTGTGTGTGTGTGTGTGTGTGTGTGTGTGTGTGTGTGTGTGTGTGTGTGTGTGTGTGTGTGTGTGTGTGTGTGTGTGTGTGTGTCCCCTTCTCTACTAACACAATGACTAGTTCAATTCTCATCAGTCTTTTGGCTGCAGGCTGGTTCCAGCCATTCATCCACAGGGCATTTGTTTATGTACATCAACTGCTAACCAAGATAAGAAATAAGAAGAACAGAGTTTGCTTCAGGCATCTGAGTAAAAAGTGGAGAAATATTTTGGAGCGGTTTATGAGCAAAAGTTTTCCTGTGGTCTTTTAGCCATTTATTAAAACTGCCACGGTAGTGTACAGTACCAGGACATGATTCAGCAAGTCACAGAGGGGATACAGCCAGCCATTTAGATCGTCTTCGAAATGGCAGACTCTGGCTCCTCTTTTAAGACTTCATCTCACAGAAACTGCCATGTGGCTCATATATGTGTAAAACAGCATCTATGTCCATGTTTTTAAGAAGCTGTGATATGAAAGACACTTTATTTGACATTGTATTCTCACAATGAAATGTGTTCTCTGCATTTAACCCATCCTATTGTATAGGAGCAGTGGGCAGCTGCTGGGATGGCCTGGGGTTCAAACCCAGGACCTTCTTGCTGTGAGGAACGGTGCTAACCACTGGGCCACTGTGCCACCAAATGACTATGTGATCAATGTGCTTCATGGGAATGGTGGAAGCGCTGGGTTTCCTGTTTATTACAGCAGCCATATAGTACTTTAACCATACAGCTATAGCATGTTGTGTTCTCAAATACAGGTCTGATCTATATTTTATATCAATTGCTTCCTTTTTCCCAAACAACAGATACTTTCACACCCAACTCACCCAAATGTTAACTGTGTTTCAGACATGCTTGCCTGCTTTTGTTGTCTGCATGCATCTTTAAGGGCCTGTGTTCTTTGTTGATTTCTTTTTGTTACTCATGTTAAATCAGAGACACATAGTACAGCCATATTTAAAACTAGTCAAAGGGATGTTATGGATAGCTGTGCAAGAGTACATGTTTTTCATAAAAAAGCGGGGATAAGACGTACCCATACCATTAGAAAATAGTCTCCCCACTCATAATAAACCAACATAGTTTACAGTTTCAACCACAGAATAAATATTACTTGAAACAAAACATCTCCACAGTTCCCACTTCTGACGGCTAGCTAATGATCCCTCTGAGCCTCAAATATTGTATTTACAAAAGCCAGGGCTCATTTGGAAATCACAAGAGAAGATGCAATAAAGACTCCTTGGCACAGCAGGCTTAACAAGCAGCTCGGACAGATTTCACAAATTATTTGGACAGTGACATTTCTACAGTAAAGTACGCCATTGCTTTTGAGCGAGAAAAAAATATTTCTGATTTCCTCATCCTCCACCATAATCAACCCTAAAAGACACAAGTTATGAAATATCTCAATAGGGATAGCACCTATTTTGTCTATTTCAGATCGCAAAATGCAACATCAATCATCAGTTTCCTCAAGAATCAGAATCAGCATCTATTTCCGTGGTCCACTTGGTTTTAAGATACAAGGAATTTGTTGTGGTTTCATTCTTTGGCAAATTATCTTAACCATTTTTAGATTTGGCAATTATCAATCTACTTACTGAGGATGAAATAAATACAGTTCAAATGTCCTGCCAAGATATTCAGCTTTGGGTCCACTTAGGTGAAGTTAAGTTTGGCCTTTCTCTCATGAAAAACACTTAGCACTAATATTCAGTATGGCATGTGTGACGCCAGTTTCATTAAGCAGCAGAAACACTGGGAGGTTTGCTCTGAATGCAACTCAAGACAAATTAGGGCTGCACTAAGATCCAGCAGAGCCCCACTCAGTCTCAGGTATGTTTTTATGGCTCCAAAGCAAGCATGACGGGCTCGCCTCACTGCTGCCAAAGCCCCAAATACTGGTGTGTGTATATGTGTGTGTGTGTGTGTGTGTGTGTGTATGTGTGTGTGTTGGGGGGGGGGGGTCACCCATATCAAAACCACCTCTGTTTCAGTAGGCTATCTTATAAAGAATGACACACACACGAGTTGCTCAGTGCAGCCAAGTATATTCAAAGTGATGTAACATGTTCCTGAGCGCGGGTCACGTGTGTCTAAGGTAAACTAGTGGATAGCCGATGGCATCGATCTATCTAGACCCGTAACATCCTCCTTTTCCAAGTATAAACACATACACATGAAGTTAGTGCAAAATAAGATTACTTTCATATACGAACAACCAATAACAGTGCAACAGCAGTAAATCTCTTCATATCCCATACCAGTGTAATAACCACAGTAGCGTATGATAACATTTCTCCTCTTTTCCCCCTCTCTCCCACATAGCAACCATCAACATTATTCAGATTACATAGTGAGTTTCAGTGGAGGTTTAGACAGCCGTCCAACCCTTGTGTAAGTGTGTCCATCCGAACGCGGAGCGCCAACAGGAGTAGATGGCGCCTTGGGCATGGACCTGATGGGGCTCGGCTCGAACACAGCCTGAGGGGTCTCAATGACAGTTTCTGTAGCTGGATCCCCGTCCGATGTGTGTGCCGCAGCGGGTTCAACAGGATCGTGCGCGGCTCATGCAGCTGGCTCAGCCACTCTGAGATCGATCCTGTTACGACGGTACAGGGAGCCATCAATGTCCACAAGATAAGACCTCGGCGCAACCCTGCAGAGACAAGTTCCGACTCTCCAGCGGCCAGTGTTATCACCTGGCAGGGGCTTCATCCGTACGACTTCCCCAATTTCAAGTGCCGGCAATTCACGGGCAGATCTGTCATAGAAGGATTTGGCGAGTTGCTTCCTGTGGCGCAGCTTTTCAGTGACGCCCACGACAACAGCTGGTTCCAGGAGCTTGCTTGCCGCCGGGATGGACGTCTTCAACCGGCGGGACATGAGGCGTTGTGCTGGGCTGCTGCCCATGTTTTCCGTAGGTGTATTCCTCCAGTGAAGCACGGCTTTCCAGGGGTCTTCACCATCATGCGCGGCCTTAGGCAGAAGATTTTTTACAATCTTCACGGCCGACTCGGCCTTGCCATTCGCTTTCGGGTGTCTGGGAGAGGAGGTCACGTGCTCAAATTCCCACTCAGAAGCGAACCGTGTGAACTGAGCTGTGAACTGAGGGCCGTTGTCTGTAATAACCTTCTCTGGCTGACCATGTCGGGCGAACTGTGCCTTACATCGCTTGATGACTGTCTCTGCAGACATGTCGGGTAGAAGCTCAATCTCCCAAAAATCGGAATAGTGGTCGACTATTAGGAGATAGTCTTTCTGTCTGAAGCTGAATAGGTCCATGCTCAAGACCTGCCATGGCCTGGTTGGTACTTCGTGAGAGAGCATGGTCTCCTTTTGCTGATTGTGGGCGTACACATTGCAGGTCGAGCAGCTGCTTACAAAGTCCTTTATCTCTGACTGCATGTTGGGCCAGTACAATGTCTCTTGAGCGTGTCGGTAGCATGCATCACCCCCTATGTGACTTGAATGTATGCGCGTCAACATTTCTGGGCGGAGTGACTTTGGGATGATGACTTTTTGCCCCCGGAACAGAACTCCGTTCTGCACACTGATTTCATCCCTGAAGGGCCAGTACTCCCTAGCGATGAGGGGCGCTTCCTCCTTTACATCTGGCCAGCCCACGAGAACAGTGTTCTTCAGTGCCTGTAAGCATTCATCTCTGTCGGTGTGTCGTCTGATCTGTTCCAGCCGCTGGTTAGTCACATTCAGGTACTCTGCCTGGTTCACGTGCTGTATGTCTTCCTGCTCTTGTTGCAGAGAGCAGATAGCGTGTCGCTGATATGCAGTCCCTCTGCCGGAGCATCCAGCCGTAGCTCTGCTGAGCGTGTCGCTTATGAACATCTCTGGGCCTGGTTTGTAGATTACCCTCAGGTCGTAGTTCTGCAGAGTCATGAGCATGCTCTGGAGTCTCTTGGGCGCATTGAGAAGTGGCTTGCTGAAAATAGAGATCAGAGGCTTATGGTCCGTCTCTGCTGTGATTGGGTCGTGGCCATATAGGTAATGGTGAAACCTCTGGCAGGCGAAGACGATACTGAGACACTCCTTCTCAATTTGTGCATAGTTTTTTTCGGTGGGGTTAAGAGCCCTCGAGGCAAATGCGATGGGCTGACCTTCCTGCATGAGACAACAACCGAGACCGCTCTGGCTGGCGTCGCTCTGGATTGCGATTGGCTTAGTTACATCATAGTAGCGCAGGACGGGCATGGCTGTCGCCAGCGCCTTAAGCTCATGAACCGCCGCCTCGTGCTTAGGCAGCCAGTGCCAGGGTGTGTCCTTGTCCAACAGGCGTCGCAACGGCTCGCAGACAGTAGATAGATGAGGCATGAACTTGGCTAAATAGTTAGCGAAGCCAATGAGACGCTGCACGCCCTTGGCATCTGTTGGGTTCGGCATGTCAATAATGGCTCTCACCTTCTCTGGATCGGGCTTCAGTCCAGCAGATGAGAGAATGTGGCCATGAAACTGCACCTCAGCCACCTTGAACTGCAACTTCTTCAGGCCGAGGCGAAGCTTGACCTCGCGGCAGCGTTCCATCAACGCCGCAAGCTTGACGTCGTGGTCGTCCCCAGCCTCCTTGTCTGT
The DNA here is from genome assembly GCF_029633865.1 of Lampris incognitus. NCBI lineage: Eukaryota > Metazoa > Chordata > Actinopteri > Lampriformes > Lampridae > Lampris > Lampris incognitus. The sequence goes on along the minus strand of NC_079219.1, from coordinate 30,818,480 downwards.
GTCCCCGCAGCTGACGACCAGGATATCGTCTGCAATGGGCTCAACGCCCTTCAGACCGGCGAGGAGCTCGTGCTGCTTGCGCTGATATACCTCGGGCGCCACTGATACTCCAAATGGTAGCTTGAGCCACCGCTTCCTCCCCCAGGGGGTCCAGAACGTGGTCATGAGGCTACTCTCATAGTCCAGTTTGCATTGCAGGAATGCATCCCGAGCGTCCACTAACGTGAAGACTCTGGCCTTGGGCAATTTATACAAAATGTCCTCCAAGGTAGGCATGATGTAGTGAGAGCGCTTTAGGGCTTTGTTCAATGGTTTAGGGTCAATGCATATTCTCAGCTTCTCCGGTTTTTTAACAATCACCATGTTGCTGATCCAATCTGTAGGATCTGTGACAGGCGCAAGGTGGCCGTCAGCCTCGTACTTGTCCAGTTGGGCTTTGACTGCTGCTTTCATTGCGATTGGGACATTGCGAGGGGCACTCTGTACTGCAGCAACACTAGGATCAAGGTCAAAATGGACCTCCCCAGGCACGGATTCCACAGGGGAGTTGAACACGTCACTGTATCTGTTGATAAGCTGTTCTTTAGTTAGGGCTCCTGGTTGTGTGTGTTCCATTTTGAGCACATCCTCTGGAATTGTGAAATGCATGAGCCCTAAGCGTTCACAGGTGGAGCCTGACAGAAGAGGATGTTGGCTGGTCCTCACTATTTCGAATGAGAGCTTGTGTGTTTGGCCTCTCGCAGTACAGTCAGTCTCAAAGGTGCCCATAGAGCTCAGTGTTTCCCCCGAATACAGCTTCAGTCTGGTGTCACTCGGGCGGAGAGGTGTGTTTGGGGCCAGCCTTTTCTTGTCTTGAAAGCCCATTACATTGCAGGTGGCTCCAGAGTCCAGCTGACATTGTTGTGGCTTGTCGTGGAGTTTCAGAGTCACAAACCACTTCTTTCCTTTGATGTGCACAGCGCCGATTGACTCAAACATGTACAGATCATCTGCATCATTACTATGCTCTGGGGGTTCTTCTGTGTATTCCACACAGTTTACCTTGCCCTCAGCATGCCCCTTTTTGCTCTTTAAGCACACTTTAGAAAAGTGATTAAGTGTCCCACATGACCTACATTGTTTCCCAAAGGCCGGGCAATGCTCTCTGCCCCTTGAATGCGAGCTGCCACAATATTTGCAATTGCCTGCATCTCCTGCTGTTCTGGGTGGATTGCTCTGTTTCCATTGGTTTTGTCTGGGTTGCCTAGCAACGGCATGCACTGCCTCCGGCTGCGGTGTTGTTGCAAACTCTATTGCTCTCATACGGATGTCAGTTTGCTCTGCTGCGCGACACATGTCAATAGCTGTGACCATGTTCAAATCCTTCTCTCTCAACAGTCTGCGCCTAACGGCCTCGCTTGCAACTCCCAGGACTATCTTATCACGGATCATTTCATCTTTCAACTGTCCATACTCACAGGTTGCTGCCCTCTCTCTCAGTCTCGTCACAAAGGTATCAAACGATTCTCCTTCCTCCTGCTTGCAACTCCCGAAAATGTACCTCTCGTATATTGTGTTTTTTGCTGGCTTGAAGTATTTCCCCAACTCTCTCAGTATGGCGTCAGGATCCCCTCGATCATCTTCTGAGAGGTTCATATTGTGGCGGTAAATATGCCTGCATTCACTTCCCATCACACTTCTTAGAGTAGCCGCTTGTATTTTCTTGTCCTTGCCAAGTATGCCCGTGACGAGGACGTAGTCTTCATATTCGGCCCGAAAAATGTCCCAATTGACACTCCAATCGCCTGTGAAGCTCATCGGGGACGGTGGTGGAATATTCACGTTAGCTGCCATTGTATGTGATGCTATCGGCGCCGGTAATGCTAGCGTTAGCTCCTCTGTGACAACGTCTTCAGCAGAAGTACTTTGCTCTGAATCGGAATCCTCCGACATGTGACCTACTCAGGCCTACAAACTTAAACATGCGAGCTAGTAAAATAAGAAATAAGTTCTCCGACTTCTGGCACCATGTTTCAGTAGGCTATCTTATAAAGAATGACACACACACGAGTTGCTCAGTGCAGCCAAGTATATTCAAAGTGATGTAACATGTTCCTGAGCGCGGGTCATGTGTGTCTAAGGTAAACTAGTGGATAGCCGATGGCATCGATCTATCTAGACCCGTAACAACCTCCTGCCTCTTATTCGTCTGCTGCTTCCAGTGAAGTCATTCACAGTGACCCATCACAGGATCCAGCAAATGCAAATCGCTAGAGGGCAAATGGCACACAATTTTTGTGGGTTTGTTTTAACCCTTACTCGGCAATGCAACAACCCCCTCACCTCAACATGAAAATAGTAAAATCTTGTTTTTTAAAGATACACTTTATATTGTGTAGTCCTAATAGCAGACATGGCGGGGAGCAGCCGAATGCGTCATGGAAGTCACAAACATGTTTCCTCTATCGTTGTGTCTGTATGGCGGTTGACGGTAACTGAAGTCCATTTGTACTGTGGTTGCAATTTTGATTCTACCACAGCTTAATGCCGCTTGGTACGTCTATTTCTGATGCTCTTTGATGACAAAACTAAAGGCCTTTACACACCGGGGGAAGTTTTTTTTCTCTTTCGATTAATTCGTACGTCAATATAATATTTCGAACTTTTTTGTCATGAGTACTTTCACACAGCACACGAATATCACGCGGCGATAAAGCGATTTTATTTTTATTTCATTTTTTAGAACGAGGTCTTTTTTTGAGTTTTCGCAACGCGAATAAAGGCGTCAACCAATCACGTTTTGCGGAACCGACGTCACAACGCCTAACGACAATGGCGGGCCTGTTTGTATTTCTCACCACCCTGTATCGTAAATTACACAACAGTTATAAAGACAGTGAATTCAAGGACAGCGTGTGAAGGAGCATCACCGAACAAGTATGTTATCAGGATAGTCAGAGGCTCATGTACTTTACTTTTGAATGTAGTAGAACTGGTAGCGAGGGGAAACCTTCCTTGTCGACCCAGTGCCGGTCGCGGCGCACCCGTGGATGTATCGCAACGGAGGAAGTGCACTCGGCGGGTATTGCTTCCGGTATGAATATATTACCTTTTTATTGATTTTTGAACCAGCGTTGCATACAAAACATTGTTGTATGTACAAAATGTCCAACTGAACTGGTTTCATACATATATAAACAGAACCTATGTTATGAATAGTTTTGATACGAAATGTTCGCGGGCGAAATTGACCCTTTTATGACCTACGTCACGCAAAGTATGCGCGCGCGTTTTGGCAGCAAAAGAGGCAACTTCTCCATCTCTAATCAATGCAGAGTGCAAGTGAATTTTTGATTGATTGATATTTACATTTTTAAAACATCATCTTATGTTGTGAATTGCCAGAACAGGTCTAGCAAAACTAAAGGTATTAATTTCTACCGCATCCCATCGGGGAAAAGACCGTTTAATGCAAACAGGCGAAGATTGTGGCTACAAGCAATAAAACGTGTCTAGAGGAATACATAAGTGGCTATCATAACAAATAGAAGTTATATTGTAGCATAAATAAGCGGTAATAGCATACAATTATATGGTCGCAAATAATAAAATCAAATTGTTTGCTGCCAAAATGCGCGCGCATACTAAATCACGTGATCACCGTTTACCGACTCTAAAAGGGTCTATATTCGTAACGTCCCCGGTGTGCTAAGGCCTTAATAGTATATATATATATATATATACATATATATACATATATATACATATAGTTGCATGCTTTCAGGGGAATCAGTGGTGGCAACAGGAGTGGTAATGTATGATGGTGCACCACTTCTTAATGGTTACAATGGTTAGAGACCAAACACGCTGTCGTCTATGTGCTGCACCTCTAGACTGTCCTCAGTCATGTACTGTTATCCAGTGGGTAGTATGAGCTGTTCCAGAGACCCAGTCACAGTCAAGCACGCTCGCTTCTCCCACCATTAAACTACCACCGCTGTTTTATGAATTAAGAGCAATGATTGTTCCCTGATGGAAACACAGCAGAGAGAGTAACTGACTCATCCTATTATGTTCTACCTTAAAAAGTGAATTGCCCACATCATTAGGAGTCATGTCTTGGTGATGATTTACTGTATTGGTTGTTTAATACAGGTGGGTATAACAAGTAAGGTTAGGAGAACTGCTTTTATTTAAGTCTAACCTAACCCCCACCCCCTTCCTTTTCATTCATTTAGGCATCCACCCGTTTGTATAAATGGGTTTGTGGCAATATTATGAAACAGTAACGAGTTTGGTTGGAGCAATGCCGACTTCAGCAAATGGAGGCTGATGTTTTTTTTCTTCTTCTTCTTTTCTACTGTGTGTGAACCTTATAATACAAGCTATCAATTCAGCACGATTCAGTGCATAGACTGCCCTGCCCACTGCTTTGAAAGAGCACATGAGAAATTTGGGTTCATGAAACACTATGGAGAAGAAAAAAAACCTCCAAAATTGAATAAATGCATACTGACTGTATTCGCACAAATGAACAAAACAGTAAAATGAATCGATGGTTTTGGAGTTACAAGGTGGCAACAGGTCAGGAAGATTTCATTTCTTAATGTGGTCACTGGGGAGCATTATGTTCCCACCATGAGGATTATGCTTTCTTCAAAGCACAGACACATCTTCTCTCAATTGAACCAAATAATGGTATGGGAGGGAAAAGAGACAGACAGGCAGACATGGGACAGCGCAGCCAAACAGCCACCAGGCAGACTGGCCTCAGATCGAACTGTGAGACACAACCGCTCCCTGGATGTGTGTTAAAAACCACGCAACGCTCCAGGCCTACGCTCCATAGCCATAATAGGCTGAAGGACCGACACCATGCTGGAAAAGGCTCAAGCCATCCTCACATTGTTCACTAACAACCCCCTGCTCCATGAAGGGTCATCGTTGTTCTAGCTTGTCAAAACTGGTACATGGAAACCAATATCAAACCACACAAGTCCATCCATGTATAGCTTTATTAATCACAGATCTGGAAGTCACACCTCGCTAAAGAAATTCCACAGGGGGGAAAAAAAAATCAGAGGTAGGAAGGGCACACCAGACATATGCGCTGAAGGCGTATTTCTGTTCCAGTTTAGCAGAAAATATGTTGGACTTGCCTCCAACTCCGTTCCAGCTGGAAATAGTCAGGTTTTAGGATATAAGGGTTTTTTTTCTTCCCAGTTTACTTTAACAGATCATACTGTAAGCGCATGGTTATAATTTAGCACAGTCCTGCTCTTATAATGATTTTGCAGCCTGAGTCTGAGCAAACACATTTGCTTTTTGGACTTGTCAGCTCAGTCGGTGTTCCTGAGATACAGAGAGCCACTGTGTGAGGTGGACAAGCAGCTAACAAGAAGAAACTTCACTTGGAAGGGTGATGGTTGGTTTAGATGTTGGTTTAGGATGAGTAAAATAGACAAGAATGGGTGAGGTGTCCCTACTAAAGATATCTAATGTCGATTTGAAGTTATCAATCTGAGAACACTCAAACCTTTCTGGTTTTTCATTTTAGTTTTACTGATCAAATTATTTCAAAACATTTCTTTAGCGAATTTGGGGGGGGCAGGACGCGAACTCGTGTCTCCCGCACCACGGACGACTGTGTTAACCAGCTGACTAAAGGGTCCGACCTGTCAGCCAAGGGCTAGCATGTCTGCTTATCCGTGGTCGTTACACTACCCCCCCTCCTTCGAGAAGTGCGTCCCCGCGCTTCAGCATCCCAGCTCCCTCACACCTCTCGGCGCACACGCTGCCGATGGCCTCACGGTGTCACCATCCCATCTCTGACACCAGTGTAGAGAATTCGGGGGGCAGCCGGGAACCGCCACAGCTAGGACGCGAACCGGGATCTCCCGCACCGCGGGCAACAATGTTAACCAGTCGACTAAATGGTCCGACCCGTTAGCTAATGGCTAGCGAGTCTACTTATGCGTGGTCGTTACACTTCTTTCTAAGCTGTTTAATAGTAATGCCATTTTTCAGAGAGACTTGCCCTTGACATACAAAATATATGTATATAACAAACTAGTCACATCTCAGTTACAGGAAATACACAGAACCTCTCAATATAGTCTTGATGGATAGTTTATCTAAGACAAATGTAACAAGACTGTATGTTATGTATTTGATACAATTCTGCCAATGCCATCTAGTCTCAACCAGCAATTGCACTTATAGAGACATCTATTTCATGTGTTTTTCCAAGTCAATTCCGCGAATGCCCTATGCACCTTCAAACCATCTGTCTGACTCTACGGCTCAGCAAAGAAGTCTTCCCTGCACACCATTCAGGTCTACATGTGGAACCCCAGGTCGGCCCACTTCCTTATTAACTTCTTAAAAGGTGCATTCTGACTTCAGTCCCTTGTAGGTCAGATAAGACATCTGGATCCCCTGACATGAACAAAACACAGTAAATTCTCTTTTAAAGAAAAGGTGACTGACCTAATTGCACGGTAAATGGTGCAGTCTTTTCCCACGCTCCATCAGATTTGTTCAAAATAACCTTGACCAATTGGGAAGGGACTTTAACCATTATGGACCCGCATTGGTGTGGAAAGCTCTGTTAACAAAATATGAACTGAAAGTCAAACACGAGAAATCTGGAGAAGTGACCTTGTTGAGCTTGTTGAGCTTCTTCACCGTTGCCTCTTCTTCATAGTGTCCATAAAATGGATCACAGAGCATCCAAACCACCTTTTTTTGTGGTGGGAGGGGGTATATATGGTACTTAACAATTACACTGAAAAACACTTAGCGCTTATGAAGATGCCATCTTTTTCCTATTAGGATTACTCTTACTTTTTTTTAACAGTGATATGATACCTTGCCTTCTGCAAATACAGCACAGCAGCGGTGTAGTGGTTGGTTGATTGCCTGATCAGACAGAATTGTGAAGTCGTTACACTCCATTTCCATCTTCAGTCTGACATTGCCTCCACTCTGATTTCTATGGGGAAGGGGGATTTGATTTTCCCTAACCAATCACTAGAAACCAATGTATCTGTCTGAATCTAACATCTTTTTAAATCAACACTGATGCATAGCCATGTACTGGTTTTGCCAGGGTTTTAAGAGTGGAACGAAGTAAAAACAAACTACGATGTTGGGCGATATTGAGAAGACATGCTGTCTATGTAAAATGAACTTGTTAATCAAGGGGGGTGGGGGTCACATTAAATTCAAGAATATTGTGTTACCTCTGGTTTGGTTGGGCATCCCTACAGACACAACTGGCCGTGTCTGCGGGTGGGAAGCCGGATGTGGGTATGTGTCCTGGTCGCTGCACTAGCGCCTCCTCTGGTCGGTCAGGGAGCCTGGCCTGTTCAGGGGAGAGGGGGAACTGTGGGGAGTAGGGTGATCCTCCCACGCGCTACGTCCCCCTGGTGAAACTCCTCACTCTCAGGTGAAAAGAAGCGGCTGGTGACTCCACATGTATCGGAGGAGACGTGATAGTCTGCGGCCCTCCCCAGATCAGCAGAGGGGGTGGAGCAGCGACTGAGACGGCTCACAAGAGTGGGATAATTGGCCAGGTACAATTGGGGAGAAAAAGGAGGGAAATCCCCCCCCCCTTCAAAAAAAAAAATCAAGAATATTATTCAGGAGCCCAAATGCGAAAGCGAGGCCATTAAATGAACGTTTCTGAGATGTTGACAACAGCGTTTCAGCGTTAGCCCCGCCCACGGTGCTTATTGGCTAATCGTTAGTCCCCCCCCCCCCCCACAGCGGTCATTGGATAATTGCTTTTTCGACCGAGAAACCACTGTTTCATGTCATGATGCCAGATCAGAAAAATCAGTCAACTCGGTGGATTGGACGGATTCAAAGGTCTGGACCCAGGGGAGGTCGTTGAGGAGGTAGTCATACTGTGACCTAGATGCGTAGATCACTAAGGGGAAAGTGAGTGTACTACTCTCCTATATATTTCAATGGGTTTTGGGCTGATAGATGATTATATTGTAGATTGACAGAAAATAAGTGGGTATAGTCCGTATACCATCCACTACACCACTGCTGCACTGTAATCCGAGTTGAAACCACCACTGCCTTGAAAAACCTCAAAATCTGATAGCCCCTCAGTTGGTTATCTGTCTCCAAATTCTCTGGATAATGACGTTCATACCATACGCTATAGTTGGTCAGTGCTGGTGCTATGGAGCAATCAGGAGTGGAAACACTGCGAGGGTTAATCTATGACTCACAAAGATGAACTTAATCACTCTCTGGGCAGCCACCAGAGGACAAACATGTGGTTTTTGTTTCTTCTCAGTGCTTATGCCCTCTCTCTCTTCTTTATTCCCTCTTTTTTATGTTCATGGCAAAAAAAAGGTTGAGGTTTACTGTCAGCGGCCTGAGTTATTTTCCGATTTTTCTCTCATCATTTCCCCTATGAACCTGTCTTACCTTTACCTTTGTTCGGCATTCAAAAAGCTTGATATAGCTGTGATATACCTGTGCAATTTCATCTCTTATATCCCCCGCGTAAAAACAGAGACCATGTCATGCTCAGATTAAAGAATGTATCATGACTTGTGTTGACGAATGCAGAGTTTTGTATTTGTATGTTATTTACCGAGTCCAAGTGAAAACTATTGCCTGACAGCCTCTTTAGTTTCAAATCTCACGTTGGAGATCAGGCCTCGGGTTCAAGCCAGCGGATCATGCCCCGACGCATACTGAGACAGCGACGCTACAGTTAAGCTGTGGATAAAGCAACAGAGCTGCTGTGACGAAAAGAGCCAAAACGTTCAATACGTTCCACCGCTGGAGTTCTCCCAAGCTGTGACAGAACTGCCTTTTTTCCCTCGAGAGAGAGAGAGAGAGAGAGAGAGAGAGAGAGAGAGAGAGAGAGGTGGCTCAAATTAGCACACCTGTTGGTAATTTATCACACATAAACCTCGCACCTAATTTTCACACCTGCGGCTCAACACACTAGAAGTCTAGTAATTCACTCACTCCCAATGAGGTGATGGAGAGAAGGACTCGGACCGGGGCTTCCTTCGGCATGTGGAGACGGGACATCACATCATCATCACATGTGAGCATCGTGTTAGCAATATTACCCCCCCGCCCCACCACCACCCATCCATTGTAAGCACGGCTCTGCAGATTCTCCCCCATCCCCAACTAAACCTATGCCAGCTTTTACAAACAGAGAGGACGTTGGGTCTTGCGTCAAGATAGCACAACACTAAAGAATCCAGAGAGGAGTTGCTTTTCTATGTATTTTATTTATTTATTTGTCTTTTTGAGACATGACAGAACGGAGCGCTTTCCAAATAACATGCCGGCATTACTGGAATGAAAGCACATTCTCCTTTTTTCAAGAGTATAAAAAAAAAAGAAAATAAATCACGACCCCCTTCCCCTCTTTAAACGGGGGAGAACGTGAACCGTGCCGCACCGTTCTACCTCATTAACCCTTTAACAAGATACAACCTCACACCCGTCCTGGAGAACCCCACCCCACTCCCACCCCGACCTCCCGAGGCACACGGGGAGATCTGAGGTGATTGCCAGGGTCAAAAGTGGAGTGCTCCACAGGGGAGAGATGACTACGACCTGGACTCATTTTCACACATGTCTCTCTCTCTCTCTTTCTCTCTCTCTCTCCCTCTCACACACACACAGACACACACACACATCAAAGCCTCATTCTGTCCAGAAACCCTGGCTGGGCTGGATCCTGGATCCAATATCTACATCAGATCTTTAATAGGATTTGAAGAAGTTTGACTTGTTTTCCTGATTGGTATTTTTGTTTCCTATGTGAGAGGTTGTCATGTCATTTGTGGATCATTTTAGAGTTAAATTCATCGAATCAGCATGTTATACAGTATGTGTGGCCCTACATTACACATGAACAAGAATAAGTGGAAACTGTCAGTCACATATAATGCAATTAGCACAGTAAGGAGGGCTGACACTGACCCTAATAGGCAAGACAAGACATTACTGACATTAATTGCTGCACAACCAAAGAATATTAAAGACACACTTAGAGTCCTGTTCTTTGTCACTCTTTTAAAAACAAATCTGAGATTCAAATGAAGTGGAGACCAAGTTTTAGACCAGAAACACAATTTAGAAATATCGAAAATAAAAGTTACCATCAGTAACATCAGTACACATACGGTACACACACACACACACACACATACCCATGCACACACATAACCATGCACACACATATATACCCATTCACACACACACATGCACACACACACACGCATGCACGCGCACACTCACATACCCATACACACAAAACAAAGCTTTGAAGCAGCCATTAGCAAGGAATTCATCTTGGGGATTTGAACCATCGTGAGGCCGCCGTCTCCTTTTCCAACAGGTGTCTGGGTCACATCTGGCCCCATATTCTCAAAAAAAAGCCAAAATCACCGGAGGTGAACGCCTGGCAATGCCCAGGCTTCAGATAATAGCCTGTGCCAGGCATTATCCTGGCACTTCAACACTGAAATATGCCATAAGCAAGCAGTATTTCTCTGTGGTGCCTTTAGCACCAAGGACATCATTTATTTTATAACGGGCTTAAACAGAAATGCAACACAAACAAAAAGGAGAACAAGGATGTTTGTGTGCAGACGTTTATAAGGGGTAAAAGTACAGTCTGTGGTGCTTATGCTTTTGGATGTGGATACTTGTTTGTACTTTTTGAGCTGGAGCCACAGAAAGCAAGCCTGGGTATGTGAGTGTTAGACAATGGGATACAAGGAACTATTGGATTAGGAGATGGGCTTCCATCCAAAGCCTTGGGTGGCATGAAATCCTTAAGTGTACTATTACAATTTACAAGGAAGCAACAGAGCCTCAAATATGATGCGTAAAGCCGTACCTGGCAGGTGTCTACATGCCACAAAGTTTACTGCTACAAATGAGCAACAAATTGGGATGTCATGTAATGGCTGCTGTTGCAGCAAAGCCCACAGGGCACCGGCTGAGCCAAAGAGCCATGTGTTAGAGAGCAAGTCATCTTCTCTGAACATCTCTGGTTGCCCCTGAAACGTATGTGGTTTGTAACAGCTTTTTCAAAGGTCTTCACCACTTTCATCAAGATTTGTTCTCTTAAAGGTTTTATCTTATAACTTAGCCAGGTTTGGGAGCCGTTTCCAGGAATATAGAGTTATACTTTTTTTTTTAAATGGGAATCTGGCTTCCTAATGCTCACACACTGACATTTAGTCATTTGGTTTAGCTGCACCACATGCTTAAATTTGGAGGGAGGTGTTATGTCCCCTCCAAATATTAGTTAGTGCATCTAAAAATATGTGCTGTTGTGAGATGTTAAAAAGGTTTTTTTTGGCTTTTGTTTTTTTTGGATTAACAATGTAATCTTCTGCTCTCAGGGCCGCGGGGATGCTGGAACCTATCCCAGCAATCATTGGGCGGCAGGTGGAGAGACACCCTGGCCACCAGTCCATCACAGGGTATCCCCGCGACCCTGAGAGCAGGATGAGCGGTTCGGATAATGGATGGATGGATTATATTCTTCATTGGTAAAAAAAACTGTTTTACCAATCAGTGTTTTCTGCACCCCACCACGATTCTCTCTCAGCCTCTCCCTCGTATTCTGTCACTTGGTGTGGCCCATTTGGTTTCATTTGAGGGATGTAAGTAAGACATACTCTATTACTTTTAACCTGTTCAAACCAATCAGTGTTTGGATTTTTTAAAAAAAGTTTTTCTGATGTGTAAGCTTGCTTTTCTAGCTCGTTAGGTAGCTAAAAACATGATTTAAATAAGCTAGCTAACTTTAGCTAGTTTAACTAACCAACTTAACTAAAGCTAGGTAACTTTAGCTCTGTACTGAAACAGTGCAAAAGCATCTATCTCAGTGGTACTCAGTAATTTTCTTACGAGAGCCACTTACGAGTAAGACCATTACTCAAAGAGCCATAGAGCTTGCAAAACATTTCGCAAATACAAAGCTACACACATAGGCTATACGTCTACCCATGATCCCACGCTGTTACGTAGCCTACGTTCTTTGACGTATATTCAGTATGCTGCCATCTGCTGGATAATTCATTTCAATGTGCTAAAACAGGACACAAACGGAACCTATAGAAGTAAGTTATAACTATGTTCTTATTGTTATCAGTGGATCTATATGAGGCACTAAACAAAGTCTCACGAGCCGCATGCCGCTCGCGAGCCGCGTAAAGAGTAACACTGATCTATGTCAATGTTAATCGACCAGTCAGGATATGATGTAAATAATACGTAACATTAGCTACTTAGTTGAAAACATGCAGTCAAATGCAAGGCCTACTTCCAGTTACAAACTTAAGACAATCATCCTGTATCGTTCTGTTCTCAAAGTCACACAACAGTTGTGCTTCACATCCACAGCACAATGCGTCCTTGTTTATACTTGTGTTTTCGCGACTATGAGTGCACTTTTGTTCCAGGGTGATAATAACCAGTCCTAAAACCAGTCCTTTACACGTTGCTGCTGTGTTCCTGCACCTGGGCAGCACCATCTCTCCAGCCATTAGTTGATCAACATGTAAACTACATGTGACCCCTGCCTGCAGATGCCTATTAGTCCTGACTCCTGCTGGTGACAGTTGTTTACACAGCTGAGGCCGGTGCTCCGGAGACCTGGCCCCCGTTCAAATAAAATAATATCCAGTTAAGGAGAAGTCAGCCAATGTGTAATACAAGTGCATAACTGGTGGAAAAAAAGAAATGGAAGAATGTGAGAAATGTTAATGGACCTCTTTTCAGTTTTCACTTCTTCTCTGCCATTTGTCTGCACCACAGTTTCGCTCGATGGTCTGGGCCCTGAAATAAAGTTAGCAAAAAAAAAGAAAGAAAAAAATGTGGCAGAGAGAATAAAAATGATTCATCCTGGTTGTTTCTCTTTGACGTGTTATGACAATTTATTATTTTGAAATCATTATAGCGCTAGCAAATATCTCCACAAGAAACTCACTAGACTCAAAATGAGACCTTCTCTCTCTCTGTCTCATGCACTTTGTGTCAGAATCTGTGTTGTGTGACACGTTGCCTATAGGGAAGAACAAACACACATAATTGGCCCTGAATCAACAAGGACAACAACAAGACAAACAGCAAAGACCACAACCACATGGTTGGGCCAGTCATGTCCTGTGCCAGTGTGCAGGGCAGAGCCCATACCCCAGAGACTTGTGGGGACACACTCTCATGATGCAGGCTGGGCTCTTGGAAAACAATGTCAGTACACCCAAGTTGAATGCATCCCTGTACATTCTGATAATTATGATGGAGCAGAGGACACGTTGTACTGTACAACCCTTTAAATATCACTTGTCACTGTCAGTAGAATCTATCTATCTATCTAGATATCTAGCTATAGATATGATATAAGGGCATAAGGTTATGCACGCCCTTCTGATGCAGGGCAGACGGTTACACCCCTGATCTTAATGACATGAATGATCCTGCATCTTATTGCTTTTTCCCGATAACAGATGTACGTCTCAATCAATTGTTCCTCCTCTGTTCTCTGCCTCTGCCATCTCTCCTCCCTACTCCTTCTGCTCAGGCCAAATAAATCAAAAGGGGGGTGACCCTCTAAGACCTCTTTACATCTGACATGCACGCTATATCTCCCTCTTATTTTTTTGCCCCTCACTTGCTCTCTCTCTCTCTCTCTCTCTCTCTCTCTCTCTCTCTCTCTCTCTCTCCTCTCTCTCTCTCTCTCTCTCTCTCTCTGTCTTTCTCTCTGTGTCTCTCTCTCCTCTTGCGCTCTCTCTCTCTGTCTCTCTCACTGTCTCTCCGTCTCTGTGTCTCTCTCTGTCTCTGTGTGTGTCTCTCTCTCTGTCTCTCTGTGTCTCTGTGTCTCTGTGTCTCTGTGTCTCTCTCTCCGTCTCTGTGTCTCTCTCTGTCTGTCTGTCTGTCTGTCTGTCTGTCTGTCTGTCTGTCTGTCTGTCTGTCTGTCTCTCTCTCTCTCTCTCTCTCTCTCTCTCTCTCTCTCTCTCTCTCTCTCTCTCTCTCTCTCTCTCTCTCTCTCTCTCTCTCTCTCTCTCATCACAGAGGGAGTCAGAGAGACAATGAGCTCAGCATTGGGGTCTGGTAATGACTACCAGCCCTGTGCCTGATTAAAAACACACTGGGTGCTTCTGCACTCCGCAGGCAGCCATGAGGCCTTCCCTTCCTCACACCACAGAGACGGAGGAACAAACCCAGCCTCAACACAAATACTGTTTCCTAAATCAACAATGAGCATTATCTATTTTAACATTCAACGCTCCTGGACAGACCAATCCTAGGCCACGTCCAAAGATGTCACAACCTCAAGTGGAAAAGAAAAAGAAAACTTTAATAAAATATTTTACGCACGCAACCTAACATTTTTGATATTTGTTGCTGCACAGTTGAACAACCTCTTGGGCATGTTGTAGTAAAGCAACTGCAGCAAGGCAAGCTCTCGTGTTGCCTCGGGAATCACTGAATGCATTCAGCATCTATTTGGCGTTGTCAGCAACATGAATTCGTCCATCCCTCTGACACCTCCGAAGACTAAACATTGTGAGGGACGCAGTGCAACCGGACAGGCTGTGAGCGAGGGAGGGGGTGGCAGCAACTCCACCTTTACCTCACCATGTCCACAGCGGGTCCCCCAAATTACAGGAGAGCTCCACAGAGAGATGGTTTATTGCATCTGACCAGCTCACTTCCTCTCCATACCAAAGGTATGGCATGCTGAGCTTCATTTTGATGTGGCATGTAAGCATAATTAGAGGTCCCATAAAAGCAGACAGAGGTGGGGGGGGGGGCTTGTCCATCTGTCGAGTGTTAAGGGACGGGGTTGGGGGTAGAGTCCTGTTCTCCAGATCACAGCCCCACGCCTCCCTGTTGTTAGAACAGCAGCCACCCTGACAGAAATGGATGCAAAATGTCCATGAGCATCTAACAAAAGTCTCCGTCTTGGTGTGCAAACGCACGAGTGCAGCTCCACGTGTGCTTGTGTAGGCCGGAGTGTGTTCCTGTAGACGGCGAAGCATTTTCTCTGGGGGCCTCCTGGTTTCCAGTTTCCAGGCCTTGCAGATCGATGCAAAGTAATAACTAGTCTGCGTTCACACAGAGGAACACACACCGGCATTACACACGGTACAACAACAGATACGTGGCCTTTTTCATAGCAACAACACTGACCCTGAACACATCCTGCTATGTCTCCAAATCTGTACGTCCCATGCGTACATCCAAGACATGTGAAGGGAGGGCTATAGACCTCTGATGTGTTATTGTCATTTTGGGGCTTTCATTCCATTTACTTTTGACTGATAGCAAAAATAAATAGGATTTTTGGATTCTGTTTGCCAGTCTCTCTGCTTTTGGGGGGGGGGGGGGTTTGGGGGGATCCCCCCTTTTTTTCACTGAATTGTACTTGGCCAATTACCCCACTCTTCCGAGCTGTCCCCCCCTCTGCCGATCCGGTGAGGGTTGCAGACTACCACATGCCTCCTCCAATACATGTGGAGTCTCCAGCCGCATCTTTTCACCTGACAGTGAGGAGTTTCACCAGGGGGACGTAGCGCATGGGAGGATCACGCTATTCCCCCCAGTTCCCCCTACCCCTGAACAGGCACCCCGACCGACCAGAGGAGGCGCGGGTGCAGCGACCAGGACACATACCCACAAAAAGAGTCAGTATTAGTGCTGGACATAGGTAAAGGTAAATATTTTACAACCCTTTGCGTTTTTGCATTGGGCTGAAACAGGGTTGAATCCGGAAAGCTTTATTTGGGCATGAGATTGACGTCATGCTTTAGAGGACTAATAAAGTTTAGTTATGGATTGTCTTGGTTGCCAGGCAAAACGCCCTCTGATTTGTTACATTCTTATTTGTTAAACGCAATTCCTCTTACATTGGGGAAATGGGTAATTACCAACACTTCCAATTAAAAGGCTCTTTGGGGAATAACACACTAAAAATCCTACTATGGTCATGTCATTACCTCTTAACAGCTCCACACTGACTTCTCTCTGAGGTGTGTGTGTGTGTGTGTGTTAACTGTGTGTGTGTGTGTGTGTGTGTGTGTGTGTGTGTGTGTGTGTGTTAACTGTGTGTGTGTGTTAACTGTGTGTGTGTGTTAGCTGTGTGTGTATGTGTGTTAACTGTGTGTGTGTGTATGTGTGTGTGTTAGCTGTGTGTGTTAAACTGTGTATGTGTTAGCTGTGTGTTAACTGTGTGTGTGTGTGTTAGCTGTGTGTGTTAACTGTGTGTTAGCAGTGTGTGTGTGTGTGTGTGTGTGTGTGTTAGTTGTGTGTGTTAACTGTGTGTGTTAGCTGTGTTTGTGTTAACTGTGTGTTAGCTGTGTGTGTTAGATGTGTTTGTGTGTGAGCCATGTGTGTGTTAGCTGTGTGTGTGTGTGTGTGTGTGTGTGTGTGTGTGTGTGTTAACTGTGTGTGTTAGATATGTTTGTGTGTTAGCCATGTGTGTGTGTGTGTTAGCAGTGTGTGTGTGTGTGTGTTAGCTGTGTGTGTGTGTTAACTGTGTGTGTTAGATGTGTTTGTGTGTTAGCTGTGTGTGTGTGTGTGTGTTAGCTATGTGTGTGTGTGTTAACTGTGTGTGTTAGCTGTGTGTGTTAGATGTGTTTGTGTGTTAGCCATGTGTGTGTGTGTGTTAGCTGTGTGTGTGTGCGTGCGTGCGTGCGTGCGTGTGTGTGTGTGTGTGTATGTGTTAGCTGCCTGGAGCTACAGGTCAGTACAGGCCCGAGGGGCTCTAGGCCACTTCCCTACCTGCATAGCCTCTTCACGACTCTTAAAAAAAAGGAAAAGGGGAAAAAAGCTTCTTTTGTGTTGTTGTTTGACGTGTACCTCTCAGAAATGATTCCCATATTAGATTTTTTACAGCCCAATAAACTTGAGAGAATTGTACCAAATTGCCCGGTCATATTTAGTAACTTTATAAGCAAGCGCATTAAGGTGTAATTGCTTGGAGGAAGTGCGCAACTGAGAGAAGAGAGCAGGCGGGGTTACCGCATCTCTGTCCGGACGGGGACACTGTCTCTTTTGTCTTCTGTGCGGCACTTTCTGATCACCACGGGGAAATACGGAGCGTAAAATGAAAGATTTGGATAATGGGTTGATCTCATTTCGTATTTCCGAAAAACATACATTTACAGTGTGGTAAAATGTAGCCCGAAAGAAAACATCTGTTTGGCATTTAGCGTTGCTTGCATATGGGATTCTCTGATGACAATGATTGAGGTAAGGGAACACCCCCCCCCCACATGCGCACACACCCCCCCCCACCACCACCCCCACCTTTCAAAAAAGATGGGACCCAATCCAGACGCAACGAAAGTTTCTCGGTTGTGAAGTGATGAACGAGAACGTGTTAATTGCGTATAGAGAAAAAAAAATGGATCCTTCGAAGTCTTGGCTCATCCGCGAAGCAACACCCAAAGCGCCGGCCGACCTACCGGCCGGCCGGGAGAATGAGTAATTGAATCTAGTTCACAAATCTACAGCACCAACTGAGAATGAAGACTCTTTTGGCCGAACTAAAGTCATTAAACTTAATTGAGTTTAGTGGATGGAGGGGGAGAGCGGTGAATACATTACTTCTGTGGTATGGGGGGGGGGGAGACAAAGAAAAACAGAAAGAGGTAGTTCACGTTTTTGTCTGTCCCGTGAGGCCCGGAGAATCTCTCTCTGTCTGTCTCCAGTAGAAAGTTCATGCCACTGCATGTTTTTTCCTCTGCTGGGATTTTCACCAGTGTTGCATGGCACCGATGCACTGAGGAGCCATTCACGGGCTTCATCTGATACTGCTGTGACTCGGAGCATTAGCTGCACTACGGGCCGGGCTGACATGCATGGGTTAGTAGGTCACACAAGGAGCTAGTCTTTCCGGGGAGTTTCAAGGCCGGGTCAGACTAATGCGATTTATCAATACGGCACAGAAGTGAATCATTGTCCCCAAACCCAAATGGCCGTGATAATCCCCAAGACAGGTCACTATCATAATTGGTCCGATGGGCTGTTACAGAGAATGTGTGCATTGTCTGGGTCCGGTGTCTTGGCTAGGGTGAAAATTGTGAAGATTGTGAAAATGCACCTGCATGTAATTGTGAGCACCCTGTGCTATGTCTCTCTCTCTCTCTCTCTCTCTCTCTCTCTCTCTCTCACTCTATCTCCCTCTCTGCTCTCTCTCTCTTTCTCTCTCTCGCTCTCTCTCTCAAAGGAGAGAAGGTTAGCACTCCCCCTGACAAGGATGGAAGAGGCCCTTGTGGTTTTCAACTCTCCCTCTCTCTCACGCTATCGTTCTCTCTCTCTCTCTCTCTCTCTCTCTCTCTCTCTCTCTCTCTCTCTCTCTCTCTCTCTCTCTCTCTCTCTCTCTCTCTCTCTCTCTCTCTCTCTCTCTCTCTCTCTCTCTCTCTCTCTCTCTCTCTCTCACACACACACACACACACACAGAGAAGCTGGGCTGATGGGGCCTGAGGTAGAGGAAGCTCGGGTCAGGACTTGGCAAGCGGGAATCTCTCTCAGGTGATGCTGTTCACATTTGGCTTTTTCCCACTGATCTGCTTAAATCAGCTTTACTTGTTCCTAAAAAAAGTAGCCCAGCCTCTATACTCCAGCAGCCGGACCTCCCAAGACAGATTAGCAGTATTCCTCACGAGGACCTTTACATGTCTTTTTCGCATCTCGGTAAAATGATCAGCCCACCCCAGTCGGTACCCTGAGGACCTGCTGCATGCTGAACACGCCTCAGACGTGCTAGCACACACACACACAACACACTGTGGAAAAACATCACACGATTTCAGTTCTAACCACACACACACACACGCACACACGCGCGCGCGCACACACAAACACACACACACACACACACACACACACACACACACACACACACACACACACACACTTAGAGATGAGTTGGCTTCTCGCAAAAAAAGCCCTTTTAATAGACTTGCTATTCGTAGTGTCTTCTCACCTCTCTTTACAGGCAGACTGGAAGGCCAGATTTAGAAGCAGCTTGGAGCTCCCCCCCCCCCCCAGTGTTTAGCACGTAATCAACATATTATGTTGCATTGGAGTACCAGGATCCAACATTGACACTTACACCCACAGTCCTCTGACTCTGTGTAAGCTTTCAGCACATAAAGGCCTGATTTCCATAGCATGGGGGGGTGGGGGGTGGAGAAACTGAGAGAGACGGAGAAAGAGAGGGGAAAAAAGATCTCGAGTCTGTTTTTAGGGGGTGAAACTCTCCGACATCGCTGTTCAAACTTTAGACCCTTGACTGTCACAACCTGTTACTTTCTAAACCGGAGTCCCACCGTTAAACACCGCCACACCAGCTTTCATTTGAAAACACACAATGTGATTGTGTCAATGGGCACAATTTATGGTCGTATTTTTTATTTTTCTTGCGTCCGTTTGACGTAATGAGTGACATTTACTGCTACATGGGGTAGATGGACTATTTCCTATGGAGGCGGCCATAAAAACCAGACCCACGCACCTCAACTTCTCCTGACTCCCATCGGCCAGCTAGTATCCTGAAACCTCCCTGGTTCCCAAGTGCAACGTTTACCATAAAACAATCACACTTCTCCCATAAATTGGGGAATTCCTGTCTAAAACTTCCTCAAAATATAGTTGGGAATGCAGACGTAGCGATAAACTAAACGGATAAATACGATTCCATGGGATGAAAAAAATGACGCTTCATTGGGAATTTCTATGCTGAATTTTTTTAGATTTTCGCTTTAGACAGGAAAAACAGAAAGCGGCGGTGGAAAGTATCACATGGCGCATGTTCAGTACTCTGAATACTATCATCCGCTCACTGCTTGGCTGGGCTTCTCAGGCCCATAACGCTGGTCCGTTCCTTCAGGCAGCGTTGGTCGTTGAGTCTGATTTTATGTAGTCAGCAGGTGGCATCATTAGCCAGAGAATAAAAATGAAAAGTAATACCCTTGTATTTAGCAATGATATCATAGCAAGGCTCATTGGCACGACTTCCCGTTTCTGGTAGGCCAGACGGGGGGTAAAGAGGTGCAAATTTAATATGTTTTGGCATTTGTTTTATATGGAAAAAAAGAAAGAAAAAGAGGAAACAACGACCACAACCAATGAGAAGGTCAGGTTATGCCGTGCAACACGAGAGCAAGACAAGTTATGCAAGAGACCAAACAAAGATGCCAACCTTCACTGTGCCAATGCAGGTTTCTCTTCATCTATAATCCTGCTATTACACAGCACTTCCCTTACACCTCGAGCACTAATCCAGCTTTATGCACAAGTGACAAATCGGCACCGTTTACCCGTCTAATATCCATAAGGTAAAGGCATTTGTCAAATTATGCAGGATAGGTTTTGTTATACAAGGAACAGGTCATGCCCGGGGAATTGGAAAGTAGCCAAATTCAGATTCAGTATAGAATGAGTCTTGGATTAAACACCCCTGAATGATGTGCATAGCTCTGTACATGTGTGCCAGGCAGACTGTACCGTACATAAAGGCTTGCTGGCCGTAGGACTTGGGGGGGGGGGCAGGAGAAACGTTCAGGTAACCCTCAAGATCCCTGACCCGGTGATCCCCCATACACATGATCCTACCAATAAAATGACAGAAAGAAACGAAAAATGCCTTTTGCTCAAATTGTAGTACCCCCAGCTCCATACTCGCCCCCAAACCCACTTTTATTGTTTATGGGATTAGTTTGACGAGTGAAACATCCAACTTGGGGGTAGTTGGAGGGAGCCGGGGGTGATGATGAATAGTACTCTCAACCTCAAGCAGCTCTCGGGTCAAATGTGTAAGTTAACCTCCTGATCTCACCCCCCCCCTCCCCCTCCACTTCAAACCCCACCCCCAACCCACACACACCTACCCGCCCACCCACCCACACAACTGTCACACACACACACACACACACACACACACACACACACACACACACCCTTCTCCTTACAGATAAACGCTCGCCCAATGTTGAGGCTTGCTATCTGTACCACGGTACATTTGCCCTCTAAGATGTTTGGCAGTTAACAAACCTGTGATTTTATCAAAACACACATACCCAAATGGCTGTGTATATCCTTAAGTATCTGAAATAACAAAACCCTGTGGAAAAAAAAACAGGGGGCAGAAAGCCATGTGTGTGTGTGTGTGTGTGTGTGTGTGTGTGTGTGTGTGTGTGTGTGTGTGCCAGTATCCCGCAGTGATTGCCTGATTATTTGCAGATGGGCAGCGGAGGGCTCTTGCAGAATATGGAGGTTCCCCTTGGCACGCAGCGCATACATGATTAGATCTGATTGTCTTACACCCCCCCCCCCACACACACACCCATGTGAATTTAGATAAGTTATGCGACGGTAGGTAGCCTCTCCTCCCTACTGGCCTGTGCGTGTAAACCAGCCCTATAGCCCAGTGCGCACCTCAAACGAAGTGCCACCGGGACCGTGGTGAGATCCCGAACAGAGAAGACCAAGGCGACCATTCATTTATCCTCCGCTATTTACTGTGGGGCTGACCCCACCCGCGCCCTTTTGCGGGTGTCCTAATGACTGTTATGAGATCAATTAAAAGCAGCTTATGCGGTTGTAGATGGGTAATTCATAAGTCAAGGAGGAAAGGTGGGGATTCTGTTCCTCTATTCCCACTCTAATATTCCCACTCTAATATTCCCACTCTAACTCCACAACACATTCCCAAAAGCCGGCGCGCTCTCTATATCACACCGATCCACACCAGCGCGGCTCTCTCCTTCTCTCTCTCTCTCTCTCTCCTCTCTCTCTCTCTCTCTCTCTCTCTCTCTCTCTCTCTCTCTCTCTCTCTCTCTCTCTCTCTCTCTCTCTCTCTCTCTCTCTCTCTCTCTCTCTCTCTCTCTCTCTCTCTCTCTCTTTTGCCAACCAATTGATCCGAGTCAATACAGCAGCCCTTTTTTTGTCGTCAGCGACTCTTGGGGGAAGTTGGGGCCACAAACAGGATTGTGAAATAACCCCAAATAGCCTATGTGACAACTTGGCTATGTCCACTGAAGGTACACGAGTTTATTTCAGCGTTAGCCGTGTGGGCAGGCGCGTAGCCAATTTTGCGCACATTTTACGCATTAGCTATAGGCTTTGAAATTGTTACATAATAGAGGCAATATTTTCATTGAGGGTTACCGCGCAGCCCTACACCCGCAAATACATCGTGGCTAAGCGAGGGGATTGAAATTTACCTGATTTTTGATTAGCTATAAATAAATAAATAAATAAATAAATAAATAAATAAATAAATAAATAAATAAATAAAAATCCTAACTCGTGCAGTCTTTTCATCTGGTGATTGACAGCTATCCCGCATTGCCTTATCGAAATCCGGGGCTGGTCACCCCGGATCTGACAATCCCTGCCTTTCAGCGTAGCAGCACATCAATGTGTGATTTAAAAGAAAGTGCACAGGACTTTTGGGCAACGCAACTTTCTACACCGATAAAGCTCATCAAGCATCAGGGGTAACTTATTTTTCTTTTTTTGGGGGGGGGGTGAATGACTCGTGTTAAAACATCCAGTTCATGCATTCGAGATGTTGAAACCTTTCATTCAGAAACGACACGCCAACTTGTCGAGAGCCTGCCTACCTCTTTTGTTTCTCCTCCAGCGATGCGACGGCGACTGACAGTTGCTGTACTCCATACAGTTCAATATGATTAGGCAAATGAGAAAAGTCGAAACTGCATCTGGACGGCTGTTTGTTCTTGCAGCAGTTTAAAAAAAAGAGAGAGAGAGAGAGAGAGAGAGAGAGAGAGAGAGAGAGAGAGAGAGAGAGAGAGAGAGAAGGAGAGAGAGAGAGAGAGAGAGAGAGAGAGAGAGAGAGAGAGAGAAGGGGGGAAAAAAGTACCAGCGGGGCTTGAGATGGATTCTCCGATTCAAGTGTCCTCCAGTGTCTCCGCGGATCCCGACGTGTCAAACATCAACGGAGATGCGACACTGGATCACACCGTCGCTTCCGATCATTTTCCGAAGCGCGCTGGAGCCTTCACTCACCGGCGTCCTTTGGAAAGGGGAAAAAAAGATGACAAAAGGAGGGGGGTTATTGTGATAACGGTATAACGAGATTAACACCGTATACGGTGGGTGGGGGAGGGGGGAGAAGAAGCCGGTTGAATAGCTTTTTCTGTGTGTTAAATGACCTTTAACGGCAATGAAAGGGCACCGCGTTGGTGCCCGCATTCAAATGTGCGCCGCGCTCTCACAACAGTCGTGGCACTACAGATGCTTCGTGAAACAGCATGCTGGTAGTATACCTGAATGAAACGAGTTGCTACTCCGCTCCAATCAACTTAGGTTCCTTCTGAGTGCAAGTGCGGGTTAGGCACATACTGCATCCCTCTGGTGTATATATATATAAAAATAAAAATAAAAACACACACGGAAAAAAACTTGTTCTTCAGAGAACAGGAGGTCGGAGGTATCTCTCTCTTCCACCCGGGCGCAGAGTGAGGACTTTATTCCGTTTACCTGCGTTTCCTAACCAACAAAAAAAAGAGCGCGTCCTGTTTTACACCAAAACCACAGCCCAAACTTGTAGCGCTTTTCGGGATTTGGAAAGGTATACTTGGTGATATGGAGGCTGCGTGTAATGTGTCTCCTCTGGATGAGTGTGTCAGACCGTGCGCTATAGACTACAACTGGTCCTGATGCTTTGCTGCTTTCTCATATAGGCTGCCGACGCACGCTCGTCACGTGGAGGTTTCTAGATCTGCACTGCTTCTCCCAACTCCATTTGCTCCCGCTGAAGTGTGCGTGTGTGTGTGTGTGTGTGTGTGTGTGTGTGTGTGTGTGTGTGTGTGTGTGTGTGTGTGTGTGTGTGTGTGTGTGTGAGCGAGAGAGAGAGAGAGAGAGAGAGAGAGAGAGAGAGAGAGAGAGAGAGAGAGAGAGAGAGTGTGTTTGCGTGTGTCTGTGTGTGCGTACGCGCGTGCGTGTGCGTGCGTGTGCGTGCATGTGTGTGTATGTGTGTGAGAGAGAGAGAGAGAGAGAGCGAGAGAGAGAGAGAGAGAGAGCGTGTGTGTGTGTGTGTGTGTGAGAGAGAGAGAGAGAGTGTGTGTGTGTAGGTGTGTGTGTGTGTGTAGGTGTGTGTGTGTGTGAGTGTGTGTGTGTGTGTTCTTATTATTTAAGATATCTACGATGACATAGCCTACCTTGCTTCTCCCTGTACGGAGTTACCCCCGAGGTCCTAGTGCAGAGCCTCTAAAGCGCAGCCACTGAGAGTGAGCCGGCTGTAATTCATGGGCAAAGTTAAGAAGGATATCGGGGTGGGCGTTTATCACGAACTGTTGGAAGTAAGATCGCCCATCAGTCGACCCCACACTGAAGGAGATCACATATGGATCAAAACCAACAACGTATAGTCATCACTGACGTCAAACTCGTCTCCCTCTCTCTCTCTCTTTTTGTGTGTGTGCCATGATAGGCCATTTTAGAAGCCTTGGCCGATAAGCGTATCTTCATTACGTGTCTAATGAGACGGGCAGAGTCATTTAAAAGTACCACGCCTCTATTTTGTTGCCTATTTTGGGCTATAATAAACCCAATAATCAGTGTGATTAGTGTTGAAGACCAGATAATTGTAATAGGAAGTCTTGTGAATATTACTGCAGTCGTTTCGGATGGCCAAATTAGACCAGAACGTTGACCCGAGAGACCTCATATAGGCTGGACAGGGAAATAAATTGGTAAACGGTGGTTTGCACCAAATCAAAAGGATTAATGAAGTTATCAATATCATTTCCCAAACGTGGGTGTACAGCGATACCCCTGTGGGTTTGCAGATGTGCACCTCTTGACATAGAGAACGGTGCACTGACGGTTACGCATGCTCCTTTGGACAAAGTTAGCACTGGGGAGTCTTTAGTGACAGTGATTTTAGTAGGAAACGAGGGATTAGGAATAGTCTAAGCGATACGGGGGGTCTCTCTGATGTGGGCAGGGAGCTCAGATGTAACAAACCCCCGGTGCACCGGGTTCCTCTCGGTGCGTGTTTGGCGCATGTCTGGTCCGCTGTCATCACAGTCCGCCAGCTGCCCCTCGACTTCTAATTGTAACCGAGTTGGACATGCTTTACCCCCTTCGACCACTAGGTGTGGCACTTAATCTTTTATTTATTCCAGGAAATTATTTTCATCACGGAGCGTCGTCATATTTTAGGGCCGCATTTTCCAGGGCACTGGTTGTGAACCAGGAGACAGCTTGCAACGAATCGCACACACCTTGCACCTTTTATTCAAGAAATCGATGTTTCGCTGGAGGAGAAAGCAATCAATAAATCAGTGCATTTGAGTGAGGGACTTGTTTCTCTGAAAAATCAGTGCTATAAAACCGGAGGAAAACAAACAAACAAACCAAGAACTGTGTTTTTGATGTATAGCACATTTAATAGAGAATACAGTGTAGGCCTCTCTATCCCACAGAGCAAACCCATCTTAACACATAACATTTAATTAAACACACTTTGCTGTTACGCTGGTCTTTACACAAGACACCCGGGAAAGAGAGAGACAGAGAGATGGGTGTGTGTGTGTGTGTGTGTGGGGGGGGGGTGTTACCCTAAAGCAATAAAACACACAGACATATACACACACTCAAAAAAATGAAAGTTTCCATTTCATCACTGGACTGCTTGCAAAAACCTTTTGTGGGGGGAAAACCTCGAACAATATGTAAAAAAAGAACCATGTCTGTTTCCTTGCCAAAACCGATAGTGACCTTTGTCCTGACTTTGTTTATTTATTTATTCAGAGAGCAGTGACAGACATTGCGGTCGGAGGGCTGTTAGCCACAGGCCTGGTATTGGTTTGGACTCCTCTCTAAAACAACATCTGAGAGTGCACTGGTAAGGTGAATGTGATAATTTCGGTCTAGAGTACTTTTATTTTCATGATGTGTCATGGAGAAGGGGGCCGGTAAACCAATCACTTTATTCCCACCCTCCCACCCAGCGGCAGGCCGGTGCAGTCTGCAGCAGTGGAGGTGACGTCAGCATCGGGCTGGTTTTGGCCCAGCGCTCCATGTGCCATAGCAGCAATGAGGGGGAGCTGCTATTCCCTCCTCTTTAACGGACATGACCTAGTCCATCCTGTCGCGGATGGTTGTCGGTTTAATATGCTGGAAATTCCAAGAATTAAAAAGTTAACCAGGAGATCCGGACCCGACTAGGTATGACGGTCCCTGGTAAAAGGCAGAATATCAGACACAGTTGACTGGGAGAGAGGAATGAGGGATGGGGTTTAGCTGGTTGTGAAAAGTGTTTTTTGACGGTTATTTGGTTATTGGTAAGAGTTAATTATGATGAATTAACTTTGCTGCGGGTTGGAAGAATGCTTTAGACGGGGAGAAACTGAAGACTGGCTTGTTAGCAGATGTGACAAGAGAGGAAGGCTGAGTTGGGAGGTCAAAAGTGTGTATGTGTTTGTTTGGGGGGGTGGGGGGCATTAAATGATTGTGTCCGTCTGACTAATGGTTCTTTATGACTCCCTCATGTCCTCATACGGGGAAGATGACTGACAGAGTATGACCACTAGCAACTACTGGTCCATCACCTCTGTTTGCCCCCTTCATCTCCAATCCCTCAGTAGTGAGACTGCCGGCTTGCCACAGCCGAGCCATACCACTAAAAACACCATAAAACCAACAGACTAAACACCCATTCATCATTACAGCGCATACATGAGCCGCATCACACAGAATAGTCTTAAATGCCTCTCTCAGTGACTCAATGCGCACATTAAAACTTCATCAAGTATTACCGATACAAAAAAGTCTGACCACTCAAACCTCAATCGCCATTTGTAATGTCCAGAAATAAGGCAATCATGGGTGAAAATGGTTTTGTAGGTTATTTTTTATTGAATCAGTGATGACTTGAACCAAACACTAAAAAGCACCCTGCCTGTTATGAGGCAGAAAGAAAGAAAGACAAAACACAGGATATAGTAGAATGAGAATGACGCATAGAGAAAAAAAGAAGAACAAAATAGGCCCATCTTCTGTGCACCACTGCTCAACCCACTTTCAGCACCTGCCCCGGCTTGTGTCTGAAAGGTGAAAGAAACACAACATTAGATCGTCCAGTTTTAGATCAGCAAGTCTGATCAGAACAAACACTTTGTTGTTGATTGTGGGAAACATTAAAAAAAATAGTGTACATGTGCAAGCAGTTAAGCACTGACATTTTCCGTCTTTGCAGCGTGTGTGTGTGTGTGTGTGTGTGTGTGTGTGTGTGTGTGTGTGTGTGTGTGTGTGTGTGTGTGTGTTCTGTTGGTGGGCATAGGGTAGCTGTGGGGCCTGACAGGGACCCTCAGCAGCCCATGCAGATGGCTCTCTCAGTAAATGCTCTCATGATGTTAAGTGATTTGTAGCCTTGAGGACAGCAGGATGTAATGGTGCTCTGTGAGTTGTTTGCAGCCACTTTTGTTGAATTACAAAAAAAAAAAATCCCTCCTTAATGGGGCAGGGGTACACTTTTTTTTACACACAGGGTTATGGCAGCTCTCTCATTGCAGGTATTCAAACAATAGGGAGGAGAAGAACTGTGCACATCAAAAGATACCCACTCAATAGCGGTGCTGTTAAAGAAGGAGCATTTAGAGTTTGTGGTGAGTTCATGGATTTCATGGCCCCTGCACCGGAGAAAGGGACAGTGAGGCCGGAAATTGGCATGATGACCTGTTTTTACAGATGTCTTTCTTTTTTTCTTTTTTTTTGGGGGGGGGGGTTCCCCCGTTTTTCTCCCCTATTGTATCTGGCCAATTACCCCACTCTTCCGAGCCCTCCTGATCCCTACTCCACCCCCTCTGCCGATTCGGGGAGGGCTGCAGACTAACACATGCCTCCTCCGATACGTGTGGGGTCGCCAGCCGCTTCTTTTCACCTGATAGTGAGGAGTTTCACCAGAGAGACATAGTACGTGGGAGGATCATGCTACTCCACCCAGTTCCTCCTCCCTCCTGAACAGGCGCCCCGACTGAGCAGAGGAGGCACTAGTGCAGTGACCAGGACACATACCCACATCCGGCTTCCCACCCACCGACCAAGTCAGAGGCAACATGCGGATTCAAACCGGCGATCCCCTGTGCTGGTAGGCAATGGAATCGTCCACTACGCCACCTGGACACCACAGAGCTTTCTTTACCAACTTCTAAGATTGCAGGATGTTGCATGAAGGATCAACTAAGTGCTGTGTGATATAGAAAATATCGTTATCATGTTACAATCGTAGGGAATGCAAATGATATTGATATTATATCATGATATCTGCTTACATTAGCAGAAATACCATGGTAAAGAACCTATCTGAGGTTCATCACATTGAACTATTTAGTAATGTGAAGTATAATATCAAACCAAAGACAAGTTTTCAAACAATACTCCCTCAAATATTTCAGACCTCGTTTCATGAGAAGTTTTAAGTAGTAGATCCCTGTTATCATTTATTTAGACAGCAAAATTGCCTATCGCAATACAAGAACATCCAAATGTCATCCCGATCCAATACCAGTAAGACACTAAACTATAATAATAAATTACTGCCCTGCCCTAGGATCAAATGACCGGGCTTGGTCGCAGGTTGTGTGCGTGCATAATTATGACAGTCTGGGTAGTTGTACTTGTTGAGCAGTCTACATACCACTCATACACACAAGGTCAACATCAAAACACACACCGAGGTTGACTGGACCCCAAGCCAAACATCTGTACGAGCTCCTAAGTGGAGGGAACTCAAGGCTTTGAGTAATGTTCACCAAAAGCTAGTGTGACCGTCCGCCTTATTTACTCTGCCGAGCTGAGTCACTGTGCTCGGGCCAAGTTTTATGGCGGTGTTGGAATCTACCTTGTCATTAGGCCTTTGAAAGGCAATGAAAGGATAAAAGCGTTAGCTCTGTTAAACTTGCTCTTACTGGCTTAGTTCGTGTAAAGAGAGCCTTTGTTGATGGTTGTTCATCAACATTCTTTAGCCTTGTTCTTCTTAGCTGATCATTTGAGAAGCTTTGAACTGCACGGAGCTCACGTCCACCTTGTCGAGATGTGATCAGCTAAGGGCAAGATGGTGGCCTCTGGTGAAGGGCTTGGAGGTTCATTTGTCTATGCACGTGTGTCTTATTACTCAGCTCATGTTGACGTTGGTTTGCTTCTTCTCGACATTTGTAGCCAGAATTTTCCAGTGGGAAAAAATGATTCTTGATTTCGCAGCGAGAGGCTCTTGGTCTTTTCAGTCCCTTGCTGGTACATCGATACAGTGATTTCAGTGGTACCATGTGACCCTGGAAATGACATAAGGGGGACAGTAGAGACACAAGGAGAACCAATAAGCCAATTGCATTTGGCAAAACAGAAACAGAACCTCACAAAAACCAACCAGTGGCTGCACAGATAACATTCACATCTAGGCACATCTAGATAATTCTAGGTCATTCCTGAAGAACGGGGTATGATTTGCTGATTACAGAGAACTTCTGCTGTGATGCATATGCCAAAACATGCAGGTTCAACGTGAAGCTGCAGAAAAAGGGGACCCAAAAGGGGGTGGGGATCTAATGGTTACACAGTCCTTACAGTGTACACCTCAATTACAAAATCAACACACAAACAATGGCATACAGTTTGCTGACTGACGGACTTGACTGCAGTTTGCATACAGAGGACACATCTATTAAGAGTGTGTGACTGAGACTGCCCTGCTGTTTTTCTGAACTAAGACACTCAGGCTGTTTGGGAACCTTTGATTAATCAATCAGGTCCTAGCTGAATGACTGAGGACGCAGACATGACGTCTTACCATCTTGGAGTTGATCTTGGCATCTAGCCTGGTGTTGTAGATAAAGCTGTAGATTTTTCAGCCTCTCAAGGTGTCATGTTAGTTTGTCCGCCAACATCCTGTGGAGAGGAGATAGACAACCATGAGCCTCTAACCTGGTTGAGAGGTACAGCAATGGGTACGGAGGCGTTTCTACACACTAGACCAGCACGTTGCCCAGAAAATGCAGCATGGGCTCATATTTGTTTAGCGAAGGTGCATATTCTCAAGAGCACCGAGGGTATGCTGATGATATAAGGTAAAGGTAGTCAGTGTCTAAGTAGCTTAAAATGGTAATGGATGATGCAAACATCCATCCATTATCCAAGCTGCTTATCCCAACCGGGGTCACGGGGATGTTGGAGCCTATCCCAGCAGTCATTTGGCGGCAGGCGGGGAGACACCCTGGACAGGCCGTCAGTCTATCACAGGGCCGACACACACACACATACACAAACACACACACACACATTCACACCTACAGACAATTTAGTACGGCCGATTCGCCTGACCTACATGTCTTTGGACTGTGGGAGGAAACCAGAGCAAACCCACGCAAACATGGGGAGAACATGCAAACTCCACACAGAGAGGAGAGGATGACCCACACAGAGAGGAGAGGATGACCCAGGATGACCCCCAAGGTTGGACTACCCCGGGGCTCGAACCCAGGACCTTCTTGCTGTGATGCGACTGTGCTAACCACTGTGCCACCGTGCCGCCATGATGCAAACATGAAATATGTAATTGTGCCTTGTAACTTTATTACTTTATGTAATACTAAACCATGATGGATGTTGTACATTTGGTGCCAAATGATGGTGTCATAAAATTAATCAACCAAAATAGCAAAAGACTGAGCTTCACTATGGCCTTACACGAAAGCAGCATGATTTAGAGACCTGTAAGACTGACTCAATTAGAAGCAGTGGGACTCCCCCTTGTTTTAAGGACTTTCTGGCTACTTCCCTTGTACTCTTTGATGTCCTCCTGTCTTGGACACACTCATTCACTCCACCTGGTCTCTACAACTAGTGGTGACACAAACGTCTGGGACCAGCTACTGTCCCTCAAAATGAAAGCCAGGTTGCAAACTGAGCCGCTCTTTGACAGAGCGGGCCGTGGATGCGTCACAACACAGAGTGGGAAGTGGAAGGGTAACTGTTGTTCTTTGATCCAAAGCCTTCCCCAGCGCAGCTGGCTTCCCTTGCGGCTTTCAAAATAACTAGACCCCCTTCATACTCACATGTAGACCCCCCGCTCCCCCACATTTCCTGCTCCTACCCCCAGTCCCACCATTTCATATAAGAGACCAATAAATATCCTCGCCTCCAATGCTGCACTGGCCACAATTACTGGAGCAGCCCTACTTCTCATCTCAAAGGCACAACATCCAGCTCTCTCTCTCTCTCTCTCTCTCTCTCTCTCTCTCTCTCTCTCTCTCTCTCTCTCTCTCTCTCTCTCTCTCTCTCTCTCTCTCTCTCTCTCTCTCTCTCTCTCTCTCTCTCTCTCTCTCTCTCTCACACACACACACACACACACACACACACACTCCCTCTTTGAACGAACCTTATTAACACACATGCTTTAAGAAACAAGTACTAATTTGGAAGTACATATAGTCTTAGTGCTCTGTGTATGTGTGTGTGTGTGTGTGTGTGTGTGTGTGTGTGTGTGTGTGTGTGTGTGTGCGCGCAAAATAACAGGGGTTATGAGGTCTATATAAAAGCAATTTACCCCACTAATTATCACTTCCTGGTCCATTAATCACATTTTGTGAGCTTCCTTAAGTAAAGCAGACTAGTGAGTAAGCTAGAATCTGGCCAGACCAAACCACTTCTCACGCTATGGGTCCACATAGATGCATCTTACAATTGCTAGTGTTGGCAAGATGATTCAAATTGTCATTCTCTGGCCATGACTTCACTGTAAGATATCTTTCTCATAGAGACCAGTTTAAAAGTGCCTTAATTGTGACAGTGTTTGCCCAAACACGTTTAACAGTTTTCACATATAAACTCATTTCAGTCTCCTCTTTCAAACTGTGTCAACACTTGTTATGGAAGATTGACATCATTGTGTGGGAGGGTCATTGAAATTAAAATCTCCCCACCCGCTTTCGGTGTGGAAAGATGGTGGTGCGAATTCACTTTTGCGGTGGCCTCACCCAGCACTGACCATGCAGTGTCTTTGTCCACGTCTAAGTTTGTGTCTTCGTTTGATGGCTGGGCGAGCTGGCGCTGGATCGGCTGGGAGAGGTTGGTCTGCTGCATCCTGTTGGCCCAGGAACCACGGCCCTGCTTGGCGCTGCGCCCAAAGAGGTAACACCGAGGGCGGTCTGACAGGATGCGGACGCGGGGCAGGCTAAGCTAACTGCTAGCCCATGCAAACTGGCAGTCTTGATAACACCGAGGGCGGTCTGGCGGCGGCCTTGCCTAGCGTTGACTGTGTTTTTAGTGTCGTCGTGTGGAGTGTGGGGAAGTGTGTCGGGGGTGTCTGGCTGGGAGAGCTGGCGTTGGATCGGCTGAGGGAGCTTGGGCTGCTGCATCTGGTGCCCAGAGACCACAGCCTTGCCTGGAGCTGCGCCCGAAGAGGAAACACCGAGGGCGGTCTGACAGGACGTGGAAGCGGGGCAGGCTAAGCTAACTGCTAGCCCATGCAGACTGGCAGATCCAACAGTCATCCTGGCATTCGCTCTCTTGGATAGTGGATTTTTTAAATATATATATATATATATATATATATATATATATATATATATATATATGTGTGTTTTTGTATTTTTTTGTAGTTGTCGTTTGGATATGTGTTTTTGTCTTTGTGTTGCACTGCTGTGGGCTGGGGAGAAACTATATTTCGTTTCATTTCATGTGCGCAAGTGTATGAAATGAAACGACAAATAACAGTTCCTGATTTCTGATTCCTGAAAAAACACATGAATGCAGCAAATAGAAAAGATAGGGTCCGGTGTCTTAGTGACAGCAGATGATCTATCAGCACTTTCACCACAACGCAGTGATGGGGGAGGCGGCTAACAGGGGAGAAAAACACCAGTTAGAGGTTGATTCATGTGAATCTCAACACAACAGTAAAGAAGCCCAGAGGGAAGCTGATCAACCTGTCACTCATACAAATACCCCCCTCCCCTTCCTCCGCTAGCTCTGCCGGACAGCTGATTACGTTTAGGCACAGCAGAAACGTGTGGAAAATCATACATGGCAAAGAAATTGCTCTTATAGACCATTACTTGGGACCTTATGAGTGCAGAAAGAGTAGGCGGTCGAATGACGTGAGCTGAGGTTGTGATGGTTAACACATGTCTGACATCACAGAGTGACATTGTCAACACCAGGAAGGCTGGGCAGCGTCTCGCTTCAGCGTAAGGCCACGTTCTGTGGTAAGCGTCCGCGGCTGCAAATGCTGCTCATCCGTGTCAAATGGTGCAGTGAGAGTTAAAAACCGATCTGACCGTCAAGACTGTTTGAACAAAGTGGAAATGTGAAGGGAAAATAATTCGACAACATTACGTACCCTGCTCAGTAGCAGTGCAGAAAAACAAACAAACAAAAAAAAGAAAACTGAAGGGGCAACAGTCATCGCCTGGTTGCAGTTACACTCCATTTCAGTCCAGTCCTGACACACACACAAAGTCCATACACACACACACACACACACACACACAAAGTTCATACACACATAGACACAGATCCCTCAAGTCATCAACGGCAAAATACAGGTAAATGTTGTGATGGTGCAGATTAATGTGATCAGTGATTGCTGAGGGGTACTGAGTGTTTTGCTTGGCCATTTGGTTGAAGCAGGGACACATGTCAGTCAAGTTCAGGTCAAAGGAAAAGATCAAATGCATGATTTCTCCAGCATACCAGAGGACTAATAATAATATGGAATACTCCAACAGGTGTAAACCCTGGGCCTGAACCAGCAAAAATCCTGTAATCTAATCTATGAAGGGGAAAATCTGGCAACTCTTCCCTACAAGCAAGGACGTCTGTCTACTAGTATCAGGAATCAGGACTCAGGAACATTTATTTGTCGTTTCATTTCATGCACTTGCGTACGTGAAATGAAACAAAACATTGTTTCCCCCAGCCCACAGCAGTGCAACACAAAGACATAAACACATATCCAAAAAAAACCTACAAAAACACATATATCATCTTCTTCTTTCGGCTTGTTCCCTGTTTCCCAGGGGTCGCCACAGCAGATTCGTCAGTCTCCATCAGTACCCTGTGAGGGCGCAGCACCGATGACGTTCTTGTCAATCCGCATAATGATGTGGCAAAATTTTACATCAGATGCCCTTCCTGACACAACCACTAACCCTCTGGACGGGGGCACAGGAAAAGCGCTGGATGCCATCCCAGTATTCATGGACTTGCACCCATGCCTGTCACCATAAACAAAAACACTTATATCCAACATAAAATTAAAAAAAAAAAAATCACTGTCCAAGAGAGTGAACGCCAGGATGACTGTCAGAACTGCTGGTCTGCATGGGCTAGCAGTTAGCTTAGTATAGACCTATTTTCTTGTTGTTTCTTCTGAGACAGGTCTCTAACAGCTAGCTCTACAACATGGTAATAGAGTAAAGAGAGGTGCAGGGGAAAGAGAGCAAAAGACTTGAGGCGACGTTAGCGGGACATGGGAGTGGGCTGGATTTACACTACTTACACTATTGACATCCCTCGGCCAAGCAGACAGCCTCCATGGCTGGTTTTATTTTACACAACCATGGCCCTGTTCCTTTTGGGGGAGGGGATCACTCCATGTCGGAGCCTCACATACTCCAGCTCCTGAGCTTTCAACTGCAGGCTACACGGGACTCCTCTGTGTCTCAATACCAAGCCCACACCCAGACTGAGAGGTCAGGCATGGGGGTACAGCTAGGTTAGAGAGGAGAGAAGGTCGGGGGGGGGGGTCCATCTTAAAAGTAGCCCCCTTCTTAACATATCTGGGCTAAAATGAATGCATTGTTAAACACTAACATATGATAGCGTTTGGAAATTCCAGGCCATTTGGATCAACCTCGCTTTCAGCTTGGGGTAAAATTGATTTTTCGGGGAAACCGAAATGACCGTGTGGTCTTTCTAATGACTCAATTGTGAGGTGGAAAGATCTTCCATTATACATCCAAATACACAACACAACACAGTCCTTCCAGCTAGCAGTGAGCCTTTGTGGACAAATGCAACGTGTGATGGGGAAAAACCGTTCGCTGCCCACCATTTCAAGTGCAGCTGGGGCCAAATGACCACGTCTCAAGCACTTACTTAAAATGTCAAGAAACAAGTGTGCCATTTGAGGTGAAAGTAAGGTCTTGCCACTGGCAAATCAGTGTAGGAAGTAAGGGAATATAAAGCCGTAAAACAAACAATGAAAACATAATTAAATTGGAAACACGCACCAGGGCATTCAAAAGTCTAGACAAAAGGATGTGTGTGTATGCAATTACGAGCACAGGCTTGAATCACAAGGTCCCATTTTCATTGCCTATAGTTACTTTTACATAAGCCTTCACTGCATAAAATAACTCCAATACGCCAACTTCTGGCCTACTTTTGTGTCTCATGCCGTGGGCAAAACGCGAGCTAAATATCTGTGAAACCATCGTGGCCAACAGCTGTAGAAATGGCCTCATTAAAAACAGGCATCAAATTCATCTGAGTCAATGCTTGGGTGCAAAAGGGCTTCTGGGTAGAGGACTAATGACTTGGAATTTGGGCGTTTGTCAAAAATAGACATGTTCTGTCTAATGTCATAACACCAAAAATAAACATGGAAATCCCTGACTGTGTCCACAATGTGTGCTCCTGCTTTAGAAACCTCAACAAAGAATGGCTCAAATATACCGAAAAAAGGTGAAAAGTAGAAAAATCACCGTTCAACTTCCTATTTCACTGTTACCACTAACCTTTGCGGTCTCTGACAAGTAAATGGATCCAATTGCAGTTAGACTGCCAAAAAGAACCAGGACTCCTAATCAATTCCAGACAATATGCAACTGGAGATTTCAACAGAGCCTGATCATGTTCCACGGTTCAACCTTGACTACAGACCTCCTCCACAACTCCACATAACAGTCAATGCAATCATTTTCATGTCAAGAGAAGAAATTCATTCCCCTATTCATTGAGCATCATATGTTCAGGGTAGGGTTTTTAAATTGCAAGCCCGCCTACAAAGTTTTAAAAAGCCTGATGTGCCCAAGATGCAGTGTAATATGTACTGTATGTGTTTCCTGAAGCTCAGGACCATCTACTTCCAAAAATAAGGGGGCAATCACGATAAGAGGCCTTCTTATGAATCAGTCAATATAACATCAACACTAAGGCATGCTGTATATAAATCAACTCATATAAAGAAGAGGACAGATAGCTGGGAAGGGTGGATTCTCCCAGACACAACTTTATATTTGTAATTCTCTGAAATTGATGTAAAGAGTCAGCCAAATCCTATAATCCCTCTTAATTGCAGACAATTACTATAATCTTTTTTTTTTCTCTCCCTCCTTGGGTTCTCTATAATTAGCATTGACTAAATTTCTTGGTTTTGGTGGCCATCCAAGGTCAATTTAATTTTCATGTAACAACACTGTATTTTGAACTAGGGTCAGTGGAGTCTTTCAGAACCCCCTGACCTCTGTTCACCCAAAGAAAGGGTGCTGAAACATGCCTGGGCCTTACAGCAGCTGGAAATGTCTAAAGCTGTCTAGACCTCGACCTCTCCCTGATTGAATAGAAATTGGTTTTGCCCAGGTGGTCTTAAACGTTTAGGGAGCAGGACAAGTGGAGATCCAGGAGCAGTTAGAGTTTGCAATGAGGAAGAGGCAATAAAGTCTTATCTGAGGACCACTTCACTAAAAACAAGGCCATTGGACTTTACATTCTGCCTGTTGTCTCGGACCAAGACTGGTGATAACAGCTACTTCCTGTTATAGACTTTTATTGGTCTTGGTTCTGCTACCAAAGATGTCAACAGTTTAAA
This sequence comes from Lampris incognitus, assembly GCF_029633865.1. Taxonomy (NCBI): domain Eukaryota; kingdom Metazoa; phylum Chordata; class Actinopteri; order Lampriformes; family Lampridae; genus Lampris; species Lampris incognitus. The sequence continues at coordinate 30,781,636 of NC_079219.1, read as the reverse complement.
GGCAAATTTAACAAGTCCTTAGAATATCAAGAATTAGAGGGACTGTCATAACTATGTATTGTTAGTATGATCATGTTTGTGAAAGATCAGGTGACCAGCCTGATACTGATATAGTGGTGTATTCTGCAGAAGGTCTCAAAGATGAAGAGGTGGGAGCGTTCGGGTGGCATGGTGGTCTATTCCATTGCCTGCCAACATGGGGATCATCGGATCAAATCCCTGTGTTACCTCCGGCTTGATTGGGCGTCCCTACAGACACAATTGGCTGTGTCTGCGAGTGGGAAGCCAGATGTGGGTATGTTTCCTGGTCGCTGCACTCGCACCTCCTCTGGTCGTTTGGGGTGTCTGTTCGGGGGGGAGGGGGAACTGAAGGGAATAGCGTGATCCTCCCATGCACTACGTTCCCCTAGTGAAACTCCCCACTGCCAGGTGAAAAGAAGTGGCTGGCGACTCCACATGTATTGGAGGAGGCATGTGGTAGTCTGCAGCCCTCCCAGATCAGCAGAGGGGGGGAAGCAGCGACCGGGACGGCTTGGAAGAGTGGGGTGATTGGCCAAGTACAACTGGGGAGAAAAAGGTGGAAACCCCCCCCCCCCAAAAAAAAGATAAAGAAGTAGGTATTCTTCAAAATCTGGGGAGAGGTGACCTCTTCCCCACTGTGAAAAGGTCATTCACAAGAACCAAGGAGAAAGAAAATAGATTTCATAATGCTACCACAAATATTATACTTGAGTCATTTCTGTCTATGTATGGGCTAACTGAAGTGTTTCTGTTCAAACACTGCAAGTTTCCAGGAGGGTAAACTAGATATGGACAGAGTTTAGAGCTTTACAGAGACTCATTACGGCAATCAAGCTTGGACTTTTTGACTGAGTAGCCCTGGAGAGCCATATAAACGCAGCATTGGAGGTTTCAGTCTCTCTCCTTTTTAGGGAGTCATGTCTGATTCAATTGTGGGAAAACTCACTTCACTGAAATCCAAGTCAAATTAAAACACAACACAAAACACCATTTTTGGGATACAGTCAGAGTGAATGGGGTGAGGGAGGTCCATCCTGGCCACATTTAAGTGATCAAGCAATTTCTTTTGCCAAAAGCCTTCAAGGAGAAAGTCCCATCTGTAAGAAAAAAATAATAATCCCAGGGCAATCAGGGTTCTCCGAATCAACCACAAATCTTTGAATTCCACCGCCTCCACATGAGACGAGGACATGAGAATGGAGCCAGCCACTAGTGGCGGTGACCTATCACCCTACATTATCTCCAGTGGTGCTGTGTCAAATCTACTATAATATAGCACCAACTTACAAACTCTTAAGTTGTGCTCCATTCATTAGACAACACATCAGCCCTTCCAGTATGCATAAACCCAAGGATGAGAGCAGGACTCTCATGTAGTCTTTTTTATCACCTGTGGCTAGTGTTACTGAGGTCTATAGTTTTGCTTGGACTCATGGACACTCCTCCAAACAGCACATGGACAGTGTATCTACTTCATCTACTGTAAATATTCATAACCCAAATATGCACCCTGAGGTATCATTGCGTGAAATGCACACATTCCACAATGCTTGCTGTGTTCCCAGTATCCTTTGAGGACTATTCCACATCAGAGACCTCCATCTCGAAAAGTCCTCTAAGAATTCTTTGTTTGCTTAAGCTTGGAAAGCTGCTATCTGTGCAAAGTTCTGCTTGAAGAAATCCCAACTACATGCTGCTATCAGGGAATGCACATTTCAGCTATGACAATGCTTATCTAAGGCTGATAAACTTTGAACAGCTAAGTGCCCTAATTACTGTCATCTGGGATTCTGACCACAAAACTCAAACAAATTCTGAAAGGGGCTTCTGGAGGCCGTTTGTGCCGAATCTGAAGGGTTGAAGTATAGGTAGGCCTATACTTTTCATTCTTTGACATGCAAGCATCTGACATCTGACAGCGATTGTAAATGGGGGTGGAGTGGAAGAGGAAAAAAAAAACATTTCCAACCAAAACAGAACACTCGACCTAACTACCCCCACTTTTGAATGGCTATGCTCAAAACTATTGTGAAAGGTACAGTGAACTGAAGACAGAGGAGCTGAAAATAATCCTCCATATCTAGCCATTACAGCAATCAGTAAATATGTGAGTGCCACTCACAAGGCCAATAAAGTATCTTATTTTTTCTTTTGAATTCTCAATTACCTCAAATTGATGCATTACAACACAAATAGGGATGTGAGCTCATTCCACTGGGGTGTCTATTTACCTTCACCACCACTCCACATTCTGTGAAACATCACAGTAACCCTGGAGTGATGGGCATTTTCTAAGTACATCTGTCCTCGTCTCAGAAGAAAAGACAAAAAAAATGCTCTATTGCCTTCAAACGACTCTTGTCTTTATTGCTTTGTGAAAATGTTTGCAGACCATCACAGGTAATGCATTGAAGGTGCAGTAAAACCTTTGTGTGCAACCACCCACCTTGCTAAATCATCTTGCGCACTCAACCAGGGGGCACATCTGTGTAACTGGGCTTACTGTGATAAGACTGAAAGGTGGCTAGACCAAGGGCTAGGGCCAAAAGCACCTGGAAAAGCTCGAGCTAAAACCTGAGAAGCAGTGGGGATGAGCATCTGTTTTAACCGCAGGAGAGTCTCTGTAAACAGAACCCCGTGGAGCAAGGTCAAGACCAAACCAGAGAGTTTTTTAAAAGTGCGTGCAAGTGTTTAACAAGCTCAGTGATTGAGGGCGTGTGTCATGTTCTTAGCTGAAATAGGATACAGCCCTAATATTGTTGGTAGTGCATGTCATCATCTTGAGATGGCCCCTGGAGGCATACTATGCACAGGAAAAATCTCATTATCTCTGGGACCGTACTTAGAATTCTTTTCTGACCAAGCACAGATTTTGTCAGGGCATAACTAAGTAAAAACAAATCTGCGCAAATGACTTTGGTTATAACTTCCTCATTTGTAAAATGGTGACTTGGAAAGCGGCAGACTCTTTATATTAGCTTAAAAATAGATTAGAATGAAATGGAACCTTCAGTAAACCGCTGACATGATTTATAAACATTTACTCCTGTGAAAGAGCCATTGGCTCAGACCAGATGTTTTTCATTGTGGACGTTTACAGTCAAGAAGCAAAAGATGAAAATGGGACTAAAAAGCCCCACATTTAGTCTTTTATTTCTCTGCAGGTCCAAATTACCAAATCATCTGGGAAAACTTAATTGCAGTCCATATGCAAAGAATGAAGTGAGAGATTGGGTTTCACAGAATATACATTAAGCATAACACCAATTAGCACACCTGTTGTGCCTCTAAATCTGATTGCTATCTAGTGACGGGCTCTCAAGAAGCTTATCGGGAGGCCTAAATTGATCCTCATCAATCAGTGCAACACGTGAATTGCCATACATGATTGATTACCTCAATTTCTGCACTATTATAGCATAAATCTGACTGAGATCAAATGCAATGCATGCAATTAAACAACCTCGAAAGTTGTAAAGCCAAAACTAGATGAAGCAACTGAGAACAGAAACCAAATCACATATTGAGAATTCTGTAAGTAAATTATCAACACATTTTTAGATTGTAACTACAAAACCAATTACACCTCTATGGCACCACAAATTTCAGTCTCCCAAGTAGACCTTATTTTTTGGCAATGGCAAAAAAACGCCATTATTGTACTCAGACATTACATTAAACATTAAAAAAATGTTGGAGAATCGGATCTTAGAGCCATTTGCACTGTCAAAATCTGACCTCTATTCTGTTTGACTTGACTATTAATGACGTTAATGTATGAAAGAATTGTTGGTAAATAACCATTTAATACTGTGCAGGCATGACATCAAACATACTCTTCTGCTGTCAAGATACAGGCCTGAACATTTTTCACACCATGCCTTATTGGTTAAATTGGTCTACCACATATGCATTTGTTGGACATGATACCTCAGGGTCCACCATGTACTACAGTCCCAAAAACCTTTAAGCGTCATAGGCATTTTTTTTTGTTCCCCCCTTTTATCTCCCCAGTCATACCCGGCCAATCACCCCACTCTTCTGAGCCATCCCAGTCGCTGCTCCACCCCCTCTGCTGATCCGGGGAGGGCTGCAGACTACCACATGCCTCCTCTGATACATGTGGAGTCGCCAGCCGTTTCTTTTCACCCAACAGTGAGGAGTTTCACCAGGTGAACATAGCACGTGGGAGGATCACGCCCCCCCCCTCTCCCAAACATGCGCCCCGACCGACCAGAGGAGGCGCTAGTGCAGCGACTAGACACATACCCACATCCGGCTTCCCACCTGCCGACACGACCAATTGTGTCTGTAGGGATGCCTGACCAAGCCGGACCAAGCTAACATGGGGATTCAAACCGCCGATACCAGCGTTGGTAGGCAACGAGATAGACCGCCACACCACCCGGATGCCCAGCATATTGATTTTTAACATATAAATGACCCAAGTGAGAGTTGAGCCCCTCATCCTAAATGCTATTCTCAATCCACTAGACTAGCAGACTTGGCTATAAAGTCAAACTAGCTGTGTTTTCATCAAGCTGTTCTTATGCAAATGTTGAAGTTGCAAATAGGACAGGTTCATTGTAAACACCAAATACAATAAAATAAATAAACAGATAGACAGTTAGCTAGCTAGCTAGATAGATAGATACCATAATTTCAGGTAATAGCTTGAAAAAGAAATGTGGGCAAGGTGGTTACAAGGTGGACACAGTTGTTTATATTGAATTGTAACATTATCAGTCCTCTCCAACACTTGGGGGATTTTCACAAAGAGCCAAATATCTCAAAAAGCATACAATGTTTCACCATAGAGAATTAATCAATGGTAAGTTTATGTGGTGTAGACTCTTCCCAAGATTTCTATTTTTATGAAATCTTGTTGACAGATAATTAACAAAAGTTAAAAACCTAACCTGTTAAGCGGGGACAATAAATCAATTTTGCAAGGTTTTTTTTTTTTTTTTACACCTGCTTAAGGGGGACATTTTTTTTTATTTCTCTCTGACAAATAATTCCTATACACCAATCTCGATTTTTATCTTGTATGTTTCTGAACACATGTTCTTGATGTGCCCAGTAGACATGGAGATTATATATTCATTTAAAACCAGCTGTTTAAGATGTGCCTGACAAGCATTTTAATTTCTTCAATAGTTTTCTTGAAACGTGCTTAGTACTTGGATGTAAACATGGCTACAGTGTAAGGTCGTCCTAAGTTAGTGGATGACACCATACTCACAGCAGCTGGGCCGTCAGCGTACAGAGAAGTACACAACTCCTATTCCATTCTTAGCTCATGCACCACAGTTAGAAATGTTATGGTATGAGCCATTGAGCCATTACAAACCAAAATGGAAATAAATGATCTAAATGGATCTTCTATGACAGACCACCCTCTTAAAATGAGTGTCTGCACGCCTCTGCAGAGGCTTTTGCTTATAAAGCTTTTACTGTTAACTACTAGCCTGATGGACAATTACAGGCCGTAGTAAAATTCTGACCAATGCCGTTGAGTCATAGGGCTTCTAAGAGGACCTCTATATCACCCAGCATGATAGAAGGCCCAAACTATCATTTGTCACCCTGAGCTGGATTCACACTGACGCTAAGCAAAAGAGGAGTTTGTATGTATGTTTCACACTATGCTCTGGGAAAAAGGTATTCACCTCCAAAACAACGCTCCAAGAACATTAATAAAAAAAAATAAAAAAAACTTCTGGTACTCATTGAATCACATTCCCTCAGTTTCCTTTGTGCACCATTGAAATCAAAGTTGAATTACAGGCACTCCACAGACACTGTAACAGTAACTTTTTGGGTGAAGGTAAAAATGTTTGCGAACATGAATGCCATGACACAAAATATTTCCTTACCAGTTTAGTCACAGAGTGCAAATTTAATGTTTAACCTTGTTTTTAATGGGGAAAAAAAGTGTAAATACTGGCCCCCCCTTTTTTTCTCCCCAGTTGTACCTGTCCAATTACCCCACTCTTCCGATCTGGGGAGGGCTGCAGACTACCTCATCTCCTTCAATACATGTGGAGTCGCCGGCCGCTTCTTTTCACCTGACAGTGAGGAGTTTCACCTGGGGGATGTAGCGCGTGGGAGGATCAGGCTCTTCCCCCCCAGTCCCCACCCCCGAACAGGCGCCCCGACCGACCAGAGGAGGCGCAAGTGCAGCGACGAGGACACATACCCACATCCGGCTTCCTACCCGCAGACACGGCCAATTGTGTCCGTAGGGACGCCCGACCAAGCTGAAGGTAACAAAGGGATTCAAACCGGCGATCCCCGTGTTGGTAGGCACCGGAATAGACCGCTACGCTACCAGGACACCCCAATGTGTAAATACTGTTAAACCATGTTGAACTCCTGATATTCAATTTCTTTGTAATTCATAATTCAATTCAGTTGGAATAAATAAAGCAATCTGTGTGTGTGTGAGTGAGTGTGTGTGTGTGTGTGTTCATACTGAAAGTTCTTGATACGAGTCTATGATATGAGTGTGTTCATTTATATCAGAAAAAAAAACCTCACGACCTTAATTCAGTAGATTGCCAAGTAAAGAACAATGATAATTACATAATCAAAGTACCTATGGTGGGGGAACCATTGCCAAACACACATAGTAGTTTTTGGGTAACATCACACATTCTAAACTACCCCTTCCTTGGGGGAAGAGTCCTAAAAAGACCTAAGGCCACTGAGCAGGGTGAGAGCAGTGAACACATGTTTTTGTGATTACCAGGAACCCACTGAGACGGCACTTATTTGGATTTCAGAGCAATTGATCTCTGAAGAAGCTACTGTCATTGGTGGGGAAGGCACTGGTACACTACAATCACACAGTGAACTACCATTCATCAAAATTAATGGCTTCAAGACTTCTCCAGCTTGGACCCAAACCCCAGTAAACTCGCCCTGAGCTTGGAAGTAACTATTACCAATTCTACTGGCAATAGCATGGTCAGTCCCTCACTTGCTACATGAAACCCCAAGCCTGGAAGCATTAACCTGATAACTGCACATACCCTGTAAAGTGAAAAACATTACAGGATTAAAAAAAAGAGCTTTATCTGCTATATGACCTTCACAAGGTCTTTAAGAACCTGCCAACACTTATGGATGTCCTTGTTAGCAATGATTGCTGTAGTAAAGTAACGCAATATGTGAAGGCACGCATTCTGGATGGCATTGAAATATCTCAAAGAAAAGGGGCATCATCAGACCCATGTAAGCAAAGACGACCTTTACTAGAATACACAACATAACATTTTGACTGCTTCTTAGGGCTGCTGACATATAGAGTGGAGAACCACGTTCTCCAGCTTAAAAGATAAGTGTTCTAAAATGGCATTCTCTGTGGGACATGGGTCTGAGCTTAAACTGTCTCTTTCAATAGTGTCCTATGTGAGGGAGGGGTGGGGGGTGGGCAGTAGATACAGATCAGTGAGCAAGGACCTGCCCAGTAGCTGAAACTCTATCCATCTGGGACTTGTGTTTCAACCACAGGTCAACTGGCTACGGGCTGAGCATGAGGGAGAGGGCCCTGGGACAGGCTGATTTTAATCCTGCTCTGACTCTGGAGACAGTCTTTGTGAACAACATTTGAGGTATCTACACATATAACACTTATCTTATTGAAGCGTTTGATCAACCGACATTGATTGGGACAATCCCTCTTGATCTTAATTCGATATCGAGCTTTGAACCTCAGCTCTCCACTCCATCTCCATTGGACAAATGAAATCTGAAAGGGGGAAGTGCAGTTTCCCTCACATGATCAGCAGGCCCCCTTCTGCTCTCCAGAGGAGACTAGGGCCGGCGAACACATGGTGCTCACAGCGGGACCAGGATGGAAAGGGAGCACTGACAACGTCTAAATTTTCTAGAACAATTAAAGGGAAAAGGAACCAGTGGCAGTTTTGATGTCAGGCCTAAAAACAGCAGCGGGTTGTGTGGCATAGTGCTCATCCACCTGGTTTAGAGGACCGCGCTCCTCCACTTCCCTCCCCTCACTTTGTAATTGCTCGACTCCGCAGCAGACCACAACGCTCCAAGCTGTGTTCCTGATTAACTTACACCTACTCACTCTCCACAGGGGCTCCAATGGCAAGCTATTCTGCATGAGTCATGGCACCATATCTGAGATTTGCGGGGGGGGGGGGGGAGTAGTACCCAACAGGAGCCCTAATCTTTTTTTCTTAATTTTGGAACATCAACACTGTTGTATAGGCCCCTGAAGGTGGTGCAGGGCCAGAAAATGTAGGATAAGTACAGTATTATGAGGCCACACCTCAAGTATGTAAGTGGGCTTCCATCCACCTGTTTTTATGTGCACTTTGAATTTGAGCATAAGTAAACTTGAATTGAAAATCCAGCTATTCTGAAAAAAAATGCTTAAATAAGGCAAAAACGTTGTTACACTTGGCTGAGGGGGAAAAGTTGGCCTGTCAATGAGGAGAAAATGCGATCAAGGATGATCAGATTTTGAAACAGTTTTCCAATAAATGATGACGAAAAGTGTCACCCGCTTCCCAAAGCTGGAAAGTGAAATGCCTCTGCACAATTATCTCCAAGAACTGTTTGGTGCATCAGCATTCCCAGATGCTACAAGTCCTTTCAGCACTCATTAAATAAGCCATTGCATGCCCTCCTCAGCCTCTCTAGGCTGCATGTAATAGAGTGATGTACGGACAACTGATAAATACTTCTTATGACCACTTTACAACTACATGCTATCTCACCAATTTGTTTCGCTGATGCTCTTTTCATTAAATAATCTTGTTGCGCCCTCTTTAGAATATTCACACAACAGTAGTTGGTGAAAACACAGCAATTTGCATTTTCGTTTGCCAACTTTTTGGAAACTTGCTTATTATTGTTATTGCATAACATTTGGATGGAAACAAAACTCTTGACTTGAATGTGTAGTCACCAGAATTCGAAGGCTCCACTCTCATTGGCTATCTGCAATGTCAATCAAATAAAAAGTCAGCAAACAAAACAAAGAACTTCTCACTTTGAGATGGTTGACTCATTGTATGCGACGACAAGTTTCATGTGGGTCTATTTTTCTAGTAGCACCATTTCAGATTTAACTGCTGCTAAACGTCACGCCAAAACAACAGGCGGTGGCTGGTTGTTTTGAATGCCAGTCAGAAGACCTGGCCAAAGTGGGTGGCTGTTTAACTCGTTAAAGAACAATGTGGACCAGACTGTGCCAATAGTTAAATATCTGGCTGCCATGCAAGGTATTAACTATTAAGTATACATTTCCCCTGTTCAAAACATTTTGTGTGCACCCTGCCAAACAAAACAGAAATATCAGTACATCAGAGCGATGGGAACACATGAGAGAAAGGGATCGGGTGGAAAGATGTAACTATGAGAAAGCCAGGCAGAGACACGGGGAAACAAGCTCCAATTTCACAGTCAATCTGCAGAGGTAAAATCAAGTAGAGCAAGTGACAGAGATGCAGAGGGGATGCTTTGGAAGCATTACCACAGTATCGATGTCTAGTTTGCACCTGAATCATAGGTTGTTAATGGACATCATTTCCTTGGTAGATGTACTTGAACTTGGTACAATCTGCCATTAGCAGAGAAACAAGGGTTCAGGCAACATCTGCTGACAGCAGAGGTTAGGAAGGTCAAATGTGGAGTTGAAGGCCAACTGTTGGTCACTGAATTCAGCCAACGGAAGTGATGGTCAAGAGATGGGGACAACAGCTAAGCCAAGCCAAGCCTCACTGGGTAAGCATGAGGTTTCGAGACTGTGAAACTGCAAAGCACACAAAAAGACCTCAGTTTGTCCACACAGATGGCTGGGTGAGCTTTTCATGAGTAATTATTGGGCAGCCTCTCTTCATCATCCACAATAAAATTAAAAACTGAGTAAAATTCAAAGAACCAGACATCCCAATGTGCTGTGTTGTGGCGGCCAGTCATACTGTCGGTGGAGCCCAATCATCTGTTCAATTACACAAACCTACAATCAGAACAGGGGAAGGGAGCAAAAACATCAAAATAGGTGGTGTGTAAATTTTAACACAGTGTACTGAGTTTGTAATCTGCAATACACATGGCCTCCTTCTTAGCTTGGAGAGTAAACAGACCACACAAAAACACATAGGCTGAAACCACTTTAAAAATACCAGCAGGGTTCACGAAGGAGCCCCGCCCCCCCCCAAAACATTATTAGAGTAAATTGTTTCCTCAAATTCAAGCGAGTGCTAAAAAGTCAGTTGTATATGGACTAACCTGATGTTTACATCCAATAGGTCTTAACTTCAGCACTGCTCCTTTGAATGTCCAAGAGCTAACTGTGGATCTTTACTTTTCATTTTGTTAGGAGTTGACAGCTCTCATCTGGGTAAAAAAAATACTGATGCTGATCAACTTTGCAGAGCATGCTAGGTACTTTGGCTCACACAGGAAGACTTTGATACTGTTGTCTCTGCCTTTAAGATGGTTGAAGAAGATGAACAGGGACTGGGCATCTGGATAGCATAGCGGTCTATTCCGTTGCCTACCAACATGGGGATCGCCGGTTCGAATCCCCGTGTTACCTCTGGCTTGGTCGGGCGTCCCGACAGACACAACTGGCCATGTCTGCGGGTAGGAAGCTGGATGTGGGTATGTGTCCTGGTCGCTGCACTAGCGCCTCCTCTGGTCGGCTGGGGCACCTGTTCGGGGGGGGAAGGGGAACTGTGGGGAATAGTGTGATCCTCCCACACGCTATGTCCCCCAGATGAAACTCCTCACTGTCAGGTGAAAAGAAGCGGCTGGCGACTCCACACGTATCGGCATGTGGTAGTCTGCTGCCCTCCCCGGATCGGCAGAGGGGGTGCAGTAGCAACCGAGACAGCTCGGAAGTGTGGGGTAAATTGGTAAAAAAAAATAACAATTGGGGAGAAAAGGGAGGGAGGGATCAAAAAAAAAAAAAGAAAAAAGAAAAAAGAAAAAGATGAACAGGGACTAATGAATGAGCCATGTCCTCTGCTGGAGGAACGGTAAAGGTGAACTGAGATGTTGGACAGGAAAAAGGCAGAAAGTATAAAGGAAAGGTTGCTGGGGACAGAAAGGGAGAGTGAGCAGGTAGAGAGAAAGAGAAAAACTAAGTAGCTTGGCTAAATAGTTGAAATGATAATTCAATGTGTTGCGATGACAACATGGAAACAGTCCTATTCACCAATAACACACTCAAAAAAGGATCAGCAACGTTCTTGCCTTCCTAAAAGGCCATCAATCAAAAATTTTGAGCCACTAAGTACTCAAATTCGAGTCCTTAAGTAGTCAGATGAGTAAATGTGGGGCGGTAGGAGGAAAAAAAACAACCGCAGTAGCGCTGTGCTGCAAAGTGAAGCGGTCAATATGGGTCTATGTAAGGGAATCTAAATGTGGTATCAAATTCTGAGAAGTGGGGCATTTATGTTGTTATCAATAGTCTCCCTCAGGCAGGTTAGGTCCTCCATGGCAGCTTACCAGTTCTGCATCAGGATCTCATAGGCCAGCTTGCCCCACAGAGAGCTCAAAGGATTCTTGTCTGTGGATGGGACCTAGGGAAGAGACAACATGGACCACTTGTTAAAAGCTGGAACAGAGGACTTGACATATGAAACAACAGTTTTTCTGCATTACTTGGCAGACTAAATACTGATTAAAGGTCTGCCTCATATGGCTTGACAGAGTCTTCAATAACATCTGCGTCAGTAAACAGTGAGAGCAGGCTGTTGCCACCACTTGCTTGGCCTCAGTGGCACTGCAGTCACTTCTCTTATTTATACTGGATAAATGAATTAAATTATGTCATCCTAAGGGAATGAGGCTTGACAGAAAAAGAGAAATGGATCATGAAAGACTGTTTAGCTTCTTATAAAACCTAATTTACCATACTTTGAGATACTACAACCACCGCATTGCAGATGACCATACTGTGCGATCCTTTCAGATTACCACAGTTAAGTAGAGGCATATTTGAAGCATGTGTGTCACTGTGATGTCTGAACAATTTGCTAGCACTAAAACATTTGGTTGGAATCTATACTGAGCTAGGCTAGTGCTGAAAGTCTTAAAGTGTGCAGATGGAAAATAAATAGTTGAATAACAATAACCTGTGCAGTGTATACAACAAAAAATATATTTCCCTGTCAGTTTTCAATTGGATTTGTTTGGTTTTTTAATTTTGATATACATTAATTCCCATGGGGAAATTCCTCTCTGCATTTAACCCATCCTAGCTGTGTAGGTAGGAGCAGTGAGCAGCCGCCATGCCGCACCCGGAGACCAACTCCAGTTCGTCTTGCCATGTCTCGGTCAGGGGCACAGACAGGAGTATTAACCCTAACATGCATGTCTTTTTGATGGTAGGGGAAACCGGAGCACCCGGAGAAACCCCACTGCAGACATGGGAAGAACATGCAAATGCCACACAGAGATAGGATGACCCCCAAGGTTGGATAACCCAGGGCTTTGAACCCAGGACCTTCTTGCTGTGAGGCAACAGTGCTAACCACTGGGCCACCATGCCACCCAAGAATAGAAATTTACCCATTCTTATCAGGTCTAGCTGAAACTGACCACTAACTTTTTAGTACGCAGTAAGGTTGAAAAGTTATGAGGTGGTCAGATGGTCTGTCTGACACCAGTGTACCACATCACTACATGGTAACATGGGTCAGATCCATAGCAATTAATGTAAAAGAACATTAGGCAACCAGGACCGTTTTCAGATGCATATCAGCAACATGGTCAATAAAACTTTTGGACATGTAGTATAGAATCTTGCAGATTCCATCCCCAAAAAATCTGAAACTGTGTCATGAAATCACTGACCGTCCATGGTTGTTCTGGTTGTTTTTAGGTTCTGGTCATTGTTTGGGACTGTTTCAATGGTTATTTTCAGTTCTTTTTTTGCGTTTCACATTTTGTGGGCTTTGTTGCAGTTGTTAGACTGGCAATGTGTGTTTTCTGTTCTGTTTTTCGGGTAGTGTTTTAACTTTTTCAGCTTTGCTGTTCAGGTTTGGCCATGTCTCTCTGAGGTTTGAATTGTTTAAAAAAATAGCATATGATATATTATAGAATATATTAGATTAATTTTGGTAATTAATTTGGTTTCACAGTCCAAAGACATGTAGGTCAGGTGAATCAGCCGTACTAAATTGTCCCTAGGCTGTCCAGGGTGTCTCCCCGCCTGCCGTCCAATGACTGCTGGGATAGGCTCCAGCAGCCCCGCGACCCTGAGAGCAGGATAAGCGGTTTGGATAATGGAATGAATGTGTCATGAAAATAGCTTTCACACCAATTTGGGAAAAATAATAATCAGTGTGAAGGGTACGTATAGGACAGGCAGGCATACCTAGCATCTAGTGAGGGGGGGAAGCCATCCACAGTTCCTCTGACTCTGCAGTGACCTCATGAAAAATCCCTTGTGAAAACACTCAGGCCTCTCTGACAGCGCTGTAATGAAGTGCACCATTGCTGCTGCTGCTGCTGCTGCTGCTGCTACTGCTGGTCGGTGAAACATGTCTGAGAGCTTTGATCATCAAGGCTGCAACGAGAAGAGGAAGAGACAGAGAGACAGATAAACAAGGCAGAGAGAGACAGAGAGAGAGGGAAACAGAGATAGACAGAGGGAGAGGGAAACCGAGATAGACAGAGAGCTTCATCTTTATGTATTTCTCTAGACATTCACTGGTGAACCTGGTACAAGCCAGCACAAGTCTTTCTGTTTAGATTTTATACAATGTTTGAAAGCTTGAAACTGACAAACAAATTCATAAATTAACAAATATCAAGAAATGTGCTGAGCTGGTTGTCAGGCTCTTAAACTTCACTGGCCCTAACCTGATCAATAACCCCATAATATATACTGTCAGTCAGTCAATCAATAGATCAATATTTATTAATATAGCGCATTTTGCACATTAAATTGCAATGAGCTTTACATTAAAGTGCAGAGATAAAAAAGTAATGATAAAAGCAAACACACAGAAATAAAAATAAAGAAATGTGATGACAGAATGAAATGATTCAAGATATAATTGATTAAATTAAAACAAACAGAACCCATGATCAATTAACAGCCAATGAAGAGCTAATTAATGAAAGTAGAAGGGGTTACTCTGGCTGAAAGCACAATTAAAAAGATATAGTTGATACAGATGTAGTTTGAGCAAATGCTTAGTAGTTGCTATTGAAGTGTCTTAGTTCCAGTATAGACTATTCTATATAGTTTAGAACTATTTACACACAACACTGCTTAGCCATGAGTGTGTGCATGTTCATATTCATATAGTTGGAAGAGTGTGTATAGATCTGAGGCTCTGCCAGGAACATATTCATGCAGCACTTCATTCGTGTATATTAAAGATGAAATAATCCATGTTAACATTTTTTAACTAACGAGGTCACTTTTCAAAAAACGAGGTCATTTCCAACATGTTAATTATAACTGTAATTATCCCTGTCCATGACCTTAAATAAAAAAAAAACATCCTGCTGAATTAAGTTACAAAGCCTTTGTGCAGCTCTTTCATTATCACGAGAAAGTTGAGCTGAAATATGAACTGAAGCTAACAGGATACACCTTTGTACGGATAATCACCATGAAAGAGATGCTGGCTTCTGTTTTTCATCTTCAAAAAAAGAGCTAAAACAAACAAACAAAAAAAATAAAAATAATAATAACCAGGTAATCAAACACAGGTTCAAAATCCCTCTGAAGCTAGTATGATATTCAGTACACAGTGGACATCAGGCTGCACCCAGAGGCTCCTGGGAAACTGTGGCGCAGCAGCAGCAGCAGCTCATGATAAGACCAAACACCAGACGCAGTGACATGAGTCAAGCAGGAAGTCAGGGTGGGCATCTGTTGTGTGGCCAGAAAAACCTCGACCCTAACCACACACCCCCGTCGACTGTCGAGTGGCCTGTGAGACACAACAGATCCACGAGTAGAAGAAACGCCAGGAAAGATCGGGTTTCTTCTGGAACTCCTGCAGCCAGGAGACAAATTCTATTATCAGATAAAAGGTTATTTTTTTATTTTGAAATTATGAAGGAAGGAAAAAAATGATGTTGTCTTTTACAATGTTTCAACAAACTCTCATTTGGAAGAATGACGTGTCGGGAAAAAGTTAGAGTCTACTGTGGCACGCCACAACAGAGAGAGTTAGTGTCCATTAACAAAAAAATTCCCAGTACAGAACACTACTTAGACTTTTTCCAATTACTTTTTTTTAAGTAGAGAGGTCACTTAGTAAAGAATCACCATTGTAGTAGTGAGAGAAACATTTCGCTGCACTCCCCATGTAAAGGTCACTGTTTCATCTCTCCAAGTGTTTTGTTTGTTATTTTTTTCCTCCTCTTGGAAGTCCCTGACTGCTACATTTGGCTGACCTCCAGGTCATTATGGCAGCCCTCTGCACACACTGCCTGGCTTTCACAGAGTGGCCACACTAGACAAGTTTCACTACCTGGGTTTTTCCAGCAGTTACCTTAAGTTTCCATTGGTTTGTGAAATGGGCACATTTTCGCTGACTGACCAGCAACAATAAATTTACTGTGCTGGGGATCCGTTGGGATACTCAATCTTTATTCTCAACATCCAATCCCTGCATTTAAGTGATGATATGAATAAGTTGCTCTTTTCGAGTGGCCCGCACTGTAACAGGACCTGAGGCCTGGATTTTGCAAGGCTGGTTTCCTTGGTTTAATTGACTGGCTTTCCCACGTTAAATGACTTATGGAGCCTCACCTCTCCCAGAAGAGGGAGGGGGACAAGGGGCCTGTGAAGATGGGAGGTCTGCAAAACACCAAAAAGAGACAAGGCGGAGCATGATATAAAGGCTCCCACTGATGAAATCCATTTCTACACCCCCTTCGCTTGTACAAAGCCTCTTGCATTGTCAAAGTAGCGACCAATATCTAGTTGCATAGGCTGTTCTGGCTGGACTTTAAAATGAGGGGTCCAACGGTTTGAGGGGTAAAAAAAAAATCAAGGCTGGATTTCGAACAACATACATCAGTTCAAGCAATTTTGGTTTATTTAGACCGAGCTGCAAAGCCATAAACAACTGCTGTTCGAGAGGTGGGGGTGTATCTGTTGCAGGCTTTTGAGGACATGGTTTCTAATCTTTCTTTCTTTAGGAAGGGGGTGAAATAGAAAGGCTTGGGTGAATGACTCATGATCCCATATGGGGGATGTGTGTCTGCCCTTTACAGATGTCAGCACATCAGTTTGACAATCCATCATGTGACGTACCCGACTGCTTTGGATTAAGAGGGGTTTTTTTTATACTGAAGAAGGCTCATCATCACTCAGAGCTTTTGCCAAGCATTTCAGCTGTGGACACTCCAGCACCATCAACGTGCATGACTAGGATAGAGTCAACGATGTCTACGAGACAAGAGGCCCAACAGTAGAGTATCACATGTCAATTAGACCAAGAGGAAAAGATGGTCTTAATCTATACTCTAATGAATAGACAAAATGTTGATTCAATTCTTGCCGGCTCTTTCAAGACAGGGTTTGGCATGAGTATTTTGCTTCACCACAAGGCTCGATGCTGAACCAAAGACAAACAAAAACAAGAAGACAAGTGAGCGACACTTGGGAACTACTAACTATGAAAGCAGGCTGAATCGGTCATGATGGGATGAACTCAGTAGGGATGAACTTGCCAACACTTGCTGTGCGTGAACACAGAGGTTATATGTTGAATTAATAAATTGGAATAAATTCAATTCAATTTTTATTGTCATTAAAAACAATGTGCATTAAAAACAATGTGAAGGCACACAGGCAAAATGAAATGAGGGCTGTGGCTTCACCAATCAGTGCAAGACAGACACAGACAAACACAGCAAACACAATATAAGATATACACACATGAAGACCAAAGCTAAAAATAAGTTAAAAGAGAGCTGGAGTACAAAATATTTAAACATATCTACAGACATTCAGTGGGTAGCCAGGTTCAGGTGGGCAACAGCTTGTGGAAAGAAGCTGTTTTTGAGTAAAATAAAAGTAGAATTCTTGGGGTTTCTGGGTGGCGTGGTGGTCTATTATGTTGCCTACCAACACAGGGATCGCCTGTTCAAATCCCCGTGTTACCTCCAGCTTGGTTGGGCGTCCCTGCAGACACAATTGGCCGTGTCCGCGAGTGGGAAGCCGGATGTTGGTATGTGTCCTGGTCACTGCACTAGCGCCACCTCTGGTCAGTCAGGGTGCCTGCTCGGGGGGGAGGGGGAACTGGAGGGTGTGATCCTCCCACGCGCGATGTCTCCCTCAATGTCAGGTGAAAAGCAGCTGGTGACTCCACATATATCGGAGGAGGCATGTGGTAGTCTGCAGCCTTCCCCAGATCGGCAGAGGGGATGGAGCAGTGACCGGGACAGCTCGAAAGAGTGGGGTAATTGGTCGGATACAATTGGGGAGAAAAGGGGGGGGCTGAATTCCTGTTAAAATTAGATCTATAAGAAGGAAGAAAAAATATACTTGACACTTTAAATTTTAATGAAAATTTCAAAATTTAGGCATGATTAATGTCTACTTGGGTAATCCAAGAGTAAAGCAGAATGAAAGTTAAATATTCAAAGTAAGACAATGTTAAAGTCAAACTGAATTCAGGGATGTGGTTCTCAAGAATCTAAGAAATACACCTCTAAAGCCATGGTGGCACATTCTCCAAAACTAAGAGGTTATATAGACTGTCCATTCCCAAGATTTAGGGTTATCTAAACTTACAACACACCATTGTGGCTCACACTCCCCTTTCTTCACTGAATTAACCACCAATGCCACAAAAGGGCTTTCCAGTCCTCTAAGAGGCAGCACTCTTCAGACTCCTGTTGCACCTTGCCTGTTCCCTATGTAGTTCAGCTTTCACTCACTTCTAGGGGCCTGTGGGAGAGAAGCCACAAATGTCAGAGCCCAGGCAATGAGTCCTTTGTTCATAAAGGAAACAAGTACGCATGTGTAATGAGAATACTGCCAGTGCTCTCTGTGAACTGTAATTATCTTACCCTGCAAAGCCTACTATGATATCAGAATCAGAATTATATTTATTGGTCAAGTGTGTCTATGCACACGAGGAATTTGACTCCGGTACTCAGCAGCTTCTTGCACTTGCAGACATCACTCACAAAAAAGAGAGAAAAAAGAGAAAAAGAAAACAAAAAAAAGAACAAACAGAATAAATAAAATGGAACAACAGGACATTGGAAGCAAGCATGTATGAACAACAGGTATATTGGTACTATACAGAGGTTTTTTTATGGTTGATTAATCAACAACCTATGCCCATTTATCATACCATATTGCTTATATACTATATTTCCCATACACTATACTATACCACAACTCCACAACCAATCATGCCCATATACAATGATATATATATGTGTGTGTACTCCCAATATATTACACTGTATTATGTACCAGAAATATACTATGTTCACCTACTATCCACCTCACAACTACATACTATATTATGTAGCTATGTTACAACCACAACAATAGCAGCAATAACTGTAACCAGTATAGAGCAGTGAAATATGTATTTGCAGTTATACATTTGTATTGCACATCTGGTTTAAAGAGGTAGTGCAAATCGTAGATATGTAGATATGAGACAGCTTGACTAGAAGGGGCTGTTTACAAAGTGTCATATTTACATAATAAGTATCTATTTCTGAAACATGCTGTTAAATGTTCATGGGGGAAAAAGCTATCCCTGTGTCTGGTGGTTTTGGTGCCCATTGCTCTGTAGCTGTTGCGAATTAAAATGGCAAATAAGAATATTAATAAGTAAATAAGTTAATTAAAATATGCTTATGTTTAACAAGCATATTTACATGAGAAATCCTTGCTGAATTATTTCATGATACAGACATTTATTTTGAAGTGCATCTCTGCCAGAATACTACTTCCTGCTTGATTAGTGCCTTTAGTGAGCGATTTCTGATGATGCAGTTAGAGAGGAAAAAACAATAGTTTGTGTTAAAACCTTGTTTTTGTTTGAAACTGAAGTGTCAGTAAAGTGCTTTTGGAACGTTCAACACTTGTGCATGCAATTATTAATATCTTCCACTACAGTAGTGCTTAACAGAGGGTAGGAGTTAAAATAGACTGTGACCTGGGTGTTTCCGGGTTCTTGAGGTGTACAAATCCTACAGGGTGGGCAGGGGAGTGCCAATGATTTTTTTTCTGCTATCTTTACTGTTTGCTGCAGTCTGTTCCTATCCTGTTTTGTTGCTGCTCTGAACCAGACCGTGATGGATGTGCACAGGACAGATTCAATGACTGCGGTGTAGAACTGGCCCAACAGCTCCTGTGGCAGACCAAATTTCCTCAATTGCTGCAGAAAGAACATCCTCTGCTGGGCCTTTTTGAGGATGTTGAGCTCCCACTTCAGGTCTTTGGAAATGGTAGTTCCCAGAAAATTAAAGGTTTCCATAGTTGACACAGGGCTGTTGGATATTGTGAGCAGTGCTGAGGCGTGTCTCCTAAAGTCCACTGTCATCTTCAGAGTCTTGAGCATGTTCAGCTCTAAGCTGTTCTGACTACACCAGAGCACCAGCCACTCAACCTCCCACCAATATGCAGACTCGTCACCATCCTGGATGAGTCTGATGACCATAGTGTTGTCTACAAACTTCAGAATTTTAAAAGCTGGGTCCTTGGAGGTGCAGTTATTGGTGCAGAGGGAGGGGAGCAGTGGGGAGAGGACACGACCCTCAGGAGCACCAGTGCTGACTGTCCATATACCAGAAGTCATTTCCCCTCGCCTCACCTGCTGTTTCCTGCCTGTCAGGAAGCTGGTGATCCATTGACAGATGGCGGGGGATACAGTGAGCCTGAAGATTTTGGAGAAGAGGATTTCTGGAATGATGGTGGTACCAAGATGAAGTCCACAAACAAGATCCTTGCATATGTCTCTGTGCAGTCAAGTGTTGCAGGATGTAGTGCAGTCCCATGTTGACTGCATCATCCATCGATCGGTTTGCCCGGTAGACAAACTGCAGGGGGTCCAGCAAGTGTCCTATGTTATTCAGGTGGGCCAACACTAATCGTTCGAAAGTCTTCATGACCAAAGATGTCAGCGCGACAGGCTTGTAGTAATTCAGTCCTGTGATGGAGGGTTTCTTTGGAACTGGGATGATGGTGGAGCATTTGCAGCAGGAGGGGACTTCACACAGCTCCAGGAATATGTTCAAGATCTGCCTGAAGATTTGAGCCAGTTGGTCAGCACAGGCTTTAAAACAGGATGGGGGAACACCATCTGGACCCGGTTCTTTCCTGGTTTTCTGTCTTTAAATAAGCTGGGTCATATCCTCTACATGTATCCTGAGTGCAGCCTGAGTATCGGGGGGGGGGGAGTAGGGGGGTTGTCAGAGGTGTGATGGGGGCTGTTGTCGTTGGGCTGAAGTGGGTGCAGGGTGTGAATTTGTCTCTCCCAAACCTGCAATAGAAGACATGCTGGTCGTCGGCCAGGTCTTTGTTTGCCTCAGCATGGGGGATGGTCTTCTGTAGTTCATGATGTCTTGCAGGCCCCTACACACTGACACAAGGTCATTGGCTGAAAACCTGTTTTTTAGCTTTTCGGTATAGCTTATTTTAGCTACTCTGATCTCCTTTGTCAGTAAATGTCTGGTCTGCTGTTATAGGGCTCTATCCCTACTGCTGTAGGCATCCATCTTGGCCTGACGAAGTTGTCTTAGTTTGGCTGTGAACCATGGCTTGTTATTGTTGTATGTGCATAAGGTCTTGGTAGGTACATAAACATCTTCATAAAAGTTAATATAAGATGTCACAGTGTCAGCTAGTTCATCCAGGTTGCCAGTTGCAGCTTCAAATACACTCCAATCGGTGCAGTCAAAACAGTCTTGCAGTTCCTATTTTGCTTTACTGGTCCATTTCGTCACTGTTTTAACCACAGGCTTTGCAGATCGTAGTTTCTGCCGGTAGGTTAGAATAAGATGAACCAAGCAGTGATCAGAGTGACCCAAAGCTGCCCAGGGGACAAAACAATGTGCATCTTTAAGAATTGTATAGCAGTGTTCCAGTGTGGGGTGGCACGATGGCGCAGTGGTTAGCATGGTTGCCTCACAGCAAGAAGGTCCTGGGTTCAAGCCCCGGGGTAGTCCACCCTTGGGGGTCGTCCCGGGTCATCCTCTGTGTGGAGTTTGCATGTTCTCCCGATGTCTGCATGGGTTTCCTCCAAGATCTCCAGTTTCCTCTCACAGTCCAAAGCCATGCAGGTCAGGTGAATTTGCCATACTAAATTGTCCGTAGGTATGAATGTGTGTGTGTGTGTGTGTGTGTGTGTGTATGTATGTATGTGTGTGTGTGTATGTCGGCCCTGTGTGATGGCCAATGACTGCTGGGATAGGCTCCAGCATCTCCGCGACCCTGAGAGCAGGATTAAGCAGTTCGGATAATGGATGGATGGATGTTCCAGTGTGTTATTTTCCCTGGTGGGACAATTAATATGCTGGGAGTGAAGATCGAAATCCCTGCTATTGGAGACTCAGCAGCGCTCAAGCAAGCTTCCCCCCGTCTGCATCGCCTCCATGTCCCACAGAGAGCCGCTGTTCCTCCAACTAAGATCTTCAAAAAAATTTCTGGTTTTGTGAAAACTGGTGAAAAACTATCTGGAGTTAATTGCCTAAAGCCAAGCAGTTCTTCTCTAGTGAAAGTAATCAGGTTTGAGTAACCGGACACGCAGAGAATAAACCAAAACAAAGAAAGTACTAATACTGTACCGAGTCTACTATCCCTGACACTATCTTGATGACTCCGCCATCTTGATGGATGGATATTATCTGATTCTCATATTTAAACTCCTGAAAATGACTCAATTTATTTCTCCCTGTAACCTCTATGTTTTTCAACCTGTTTGTCATAATTTGAACTTCGGTTCAGAAATTGGTTGAAATATTTGAGGAAAAACAATAAAGTAGTCTCCATACAATAAATTTGAAATGGCTCCCTCTGAAAACAATTTGCTAAATAGAAAAACAAGTACTGCAGTTTTGCTAGATCACAAACATTCATGATAAAACAGAGTAGGGCATCACTATCTTTACAGTAACTTTAGTATCCTCTGCACACCATAAACCCAGGAATCGTGACAGTATCTGGCCACAGCTTTCAAATCAATAAGCACTCTACTGAAGCCTGCCAGGCAAGAGGACTAAAGACAGATTATGAAGTCTGCTGCTGATCACTTGGCCCAGTAAAAGATCCTGCTCAAGAACGAGAGCAGTAGCCACCACCTAATACTGAAGACGTGCTGGGAATTCAACAAGGGGTGACGTAAGCTTTTCACTTTCAATTACTGATAAGTGTTCTTCTCCTCTATGCAAGTGCTGGCCTTTTGAGAAATTAAAGTAATCTGGCAAACGCAATCAACAAGTGGTAGGCAATTTCAATATTTCACAGTCAAGTCGGTTTAAGCCAATATCTGCAAGCGAATAGTGCAATTATGGAACCATATTGTCAAGTAAATGCATGGCAAGGTCGACATTTATACAACACAACTTAGATGTCTTGTAAAGGCCTACCGCAAAGTAAAAATTGAATATTATTGTTATTTCATGTATGTAGTAGTACGCTACAAAACGGGCACAAGTGCATCCATTCTAAGGTCACAAAGCTAACATATTCTATTCAGTGTGTAACAAAAACGACACGGTTGCTCACATCAAACAAGTTAATCTATACATCTACATGTATACAGATATCATTTCGGGCCTCCATATCTGCCTGTATCTACATGTCCTTCCTGCTGTCCAGCGAGTCAGAGAAGAGTGTGCTGATGTCAGTGTGAGCCAAGGCCCTTCACTTGGATGAAGTGGAGCTCTGACAGGCAGTGGGTGCAGATGCTCAAGGCCGCCCAAACCTTTCCCACAGTCTGTTGAGGGGCCCTGAGCCTGGGGTGTGTGTGAGGTGCACTGAGGACAGGGTGCAGGTCAGCTGGATACCGGAGTGGGAGGAGACCATCGGAGGGGAGGAAGGGTAAGTAAGCCAAACACCAAATATAGAACCCTCTGGCATTCTTGCGGCTTCATCCATGAGTTCTGAGCTACTCCCGTTTATTCTTAACAATTCACCACAGAATGTAAATGTCCGCAGAATTTCTGCAAGCCTTACAAACCCTGAAAATGAGTTAAGGTTTGTTGGGAAGTAATTTTTGCATCTCCCTGATTGAGCAGCCACTCCCACTATACCCTTAACAACCATGGGTTCACATAGGAGTCATGGGAAATGCAGTGGAGAAGTGAGATGTCAGCAAAGTAAGCCAACTTATGTTGTGTTTCTCTGTCATAATAGTCAAAGAGCATCTGTCCATCCCTGGGAAAAAAGTAAGACATTTCCTGCAGTTCAAAGCCATTTAACTGAAGTCGACATTATGTTCTTTGGACCCTCCTTCAGGTGTATTTTTCCAGTTCAGGTCAAGATCAAGAATTGTGAACAAAATAAAGTCCCTTCAAATTTTAAAGTAGTTTGATGGGCTGTTTATAATGTTTGGTTTGGCTACTGCAAATCTATGCTTGCTACTGCAAATCTATGCTTGCTACGTCTAACAAATTATAACATCTGGTGAATAAAATCAATTTTGATCTCTGAGTACAGACTTTGAGACTCTCTGGCTTTGGAAAAAAAGCACACAATGGTCCATCGAAATCATTTCATCCCAACTCTATTTTGCAGTTCTATTTGTGTCCTAAGCTTTGTGTAATTATACACGAGTTCGCGATAGTGATGGTAAGCATGTTGTGGATTTTGCTCACACACACACACACACACACACACATATATAGATATATATAGATATATAGATATACATAATATACTATATTATATATATATAAATATACTGCTAACATTCATATATATGTATATAATATATATATATTATAATATAGTATACTATTAGATATATATAATACATACATATGAATATATATATATGAATGTGAGCAAATGTGCAGTGGATTAGCGAGGAGGAAGTGAGTGCAGCTATGAGGAGGATGAAGAGTGGAAAAGCAGTTGGTCATGATTACATACCTGTGGAGGCATGGAGATGTTTAGGAGAGATGGCAGTGGAATTTTTAACTAGATTGCTAGATTGTTTAACACAATCTTAGGAAGTGAGAGGATGCCTGAAGAGTGGAGATGTACACTGGTACTGATTTTCAATAATAAGGGTGATGTGCAGAACTGTTGCAACTACAGAGGTATAAAGTTGATCAGCCACAGCATGAAGATTTAGGAAAGAGTAATAGAAGCTAGGTTAAGAGAAGAGGTGATGATTAGCGAGCAGCAGTATGGTTTCATGCCATGAAAGAGCACCACAGATGCAATGTTTGCTTTGAGAATGTTGATTGAGAAGTATAGAGAAGGTCAGAAGGAGTTACATTGTGTCTTTGTAGATTTAGAGAAAGCATACGACAGGGTGCCGAGAGAGGAGTTGTGGTATTGTATGAGGAAGTCGGGAGTTGCGGAGAAGTATGTAGGAGTGGTGCAGGATATGTATGAGGGAAGCATGACCATGGTGAGGTGTGCGGGTGGAAAAACAGATGGGTTCAAGGTGGAGGTGGGATTACATCAAGGATTGGCTCTGAGCCCTTTCTTGTTTGCAATGGTGATGGACAGGTTGACGGACGAGATCAGGCAGGAGTCTCCGTGTACTATGATGTTTGCCGATGACATTGTGATCTGTAGCAAGAGTAGGTTGCAGGTGGAGGAGAGCATGAAGAAGTGGAGGTATGCACTGGAGAGAAGAGGAACAAAACTCAGTAAGAGCAAGATGGAATACCTATGCGTGAATGAGAGGGAGGGCAGTGAAGTGGAATGGTGAGGATGCAAAGAGTAGAGGTGATGAAGGCACATGAGTTTAAATACTTGGGGTCAATTGTACAAAGTAATGGGGAGTGCAGGAGAGAGGAGAGTGCAGGCAGGGTGGAGTGGGTGGAGAAGAGTATCAGGAGTGATTTGCGATAGAAGGGTACCAGCAAGAGTTAAAGGGAAGGCTTACAAAATTGTTGCGAGACCAGCTATGTTATATAGTCTGGAGACAGTGGCACTCATGAAAAGACAGGACACGGAGCTGGAGGTGGCAGAGTTGAAGATGCTAAGATTTTCATTGGGAGTGATGAAGAACGACAGGATTAGGAACAAGTATATTAGAGGGAAAGCTCAGGTTGGATGGTTTGGAGACAAAGCAAGAGAGACAAGATTGAGATTGTTCGGACATGTGTGGAGGAGAGATGCTGGGTATATTGTGAGAGGGATGCTGAATATGGAGCTGCCAGGGAAGAGGAAAAGAGGAAAGCCAAAGAGAAAGTTTATGGATATGGTGAGGGAGCACATGCAGGTGGCTGGTGTGACAGAGGAAGATGCAGAGGACAGCAAGAAATGGAAACGGATGATCCGCTGTGGCGACCCCTAACGGGAGCAGGTAAAAGTAGCAGTAGTAGTATATGAATGTGAGTATATATATATATATATATATATATATATATATATATATATATATATATATATATATATATGTGTGTGTGTGTGTGTGTGTGTGTGTGTGTGTGTGTGTGTGTGTGTGTGTGTGTATATAAACTTTGTTAAAAGAAACACTCAGCAGTAAGGAAAGTGCTCAACAAATAAGGAGCAAAATAATCCAGTGAGTAAATTCTTTATGAGACAGTACAAGCCTGATTCATGCCATAAGCAATCATCAGCTGATGATTGCTCATGGCATAAATCACACTTGTACTGTTTCGTATATAAAACTAATGGTGGAATGTCGATTGTTGAAGAAGGATGAACAAGATAAACTCCTAAACTAGGCCTGGGCACCAAACCTTACTGATTCAAGCCCTTCACAGAGGGACCAGCAGCTCCAGAATGACTTGCTTCCCAAAGTGACTAGCCTACATAGCTATGCTTCCCATAGCCCACTGTATAGCATGCACATAGGAACACCTTGGTTTGGAAGATCTGTTAGGACCAATGGCCGCCCTACCATCCACTTAGAGAGCACCATTGGAACATTTTTTTTTTGTTGCTTTGTTCTCTCTATTTTTGCATGTTTTTGGTGGTGTTGTTTTTGGGAAATTTAGGATGTGTGTTTTTTGTCTTTTGTGTTGCACTGCTGTGGGCTGGGGGAAATGGAATTTCGTTTTTTTTTGTGTACGCAAGAACATTAAAGAAATTACAATAAATTGTTCCTGATTCCTTAAAATATATATTTTAGCATCACTAATTGAAGGTGAATACAAAAGAAAAATTGTACATATGTACAATTTTGGCGGCACGGTGGCCCACTAGTTAGAGCTGTTGCTTCACAGCAAGAAGGTCCTGGGTTCAAACCCTGGGGTTGTCCAAACTTGGGAGTCATCCAACCTTGGGGGGTCATCCCAGTTCATCCTCTGCATGGAGTTTGTATGTTTTCCCTGTGTCTGTGGTGGGTTTTCTCCGGGTGCTCTGGTTTCCCCCACCATCAAAAAGACATGCATGTTAGGGTTAATACACCTGTCTGTGCCCCAGATCAAGGCATGGCAAGACGAACTGGAGTTGGTCCCCGGGTACTGTGCGGCAGCTGCCCAGTGCTCCCAGCTACACAGCTAGGATGGGTTAAATGCAGAGCATAATTTTCCCATGGTGATTAATAAAGTATATAAAAAAAAAATATATCTCTCAGCAACGACAAGTGGAAAACAAGTTGGGAAACAAGGTGTTTAGTGAATAGTGTGTTTTTTTTTATACATTTTTCTAATTAGGAAATATTCAAAATGTTTAACCAGCGCCAACACTGAAATGGATTTAGAAGAAAACAGCTGCTGAAATGTCCATCAAGTGGCTACCATTCATAAAAAGATGTCTGCACAACATTACTGCCACCTTCTGCACTAAAAAAGTTAAGGAACCAGAGGCCATGTGCCGCAGAGAAAAAAAAGAAAGAAATTAAAGTGGTTTTCATCACTTTAACAAATTCAAACAAATTACAACTTAGTTTACAGCCCAATAGGGATCATAAACCGGTGTTTCTGATAACGGCCGACTGTTTATAGATAAATTCATATGGTACATTTATTTGATACAAGCGGCTGAAATGAGTTTCCTCCGTAGGGTGCCTGGGCTCAGCCTTAGAGGTAGCGTGAGGAGCTTGGATATCCGGAGGGAGCTCGGAGTAGAGCCACTGCTCCTTCGTGTCAAAAGGAGCCAGTTGAGGTGGTTCGGGCATCTGATTAGGATGCCTCCTGGGTGCCTTCCTTCTTCCTTTGAAGGTTTACTGGGCACAGCCAACTGGGAGGAGACCCCGGGGTAGACCCAGAACTCGCCGGAGGGACTACATGTCCAATCTGGCCTGGGAACGCACTGGGATCCCTCAAGAGGAGCTGGAGCGCATTGCTGGGGAGAGGGATGTCTGGAGTGCCCTACTTAGCTTGCTGCCACCGCAACCCGACCCCGGAGAAGCAGCTGAAGATGAATGAATGAATGAATGAACATTTATTTGAGTGACTGATAATTAGGGTTAGTTGACCTTTAGGATTTGTTTTTGCTTATTGCCCAAAAAAGGTATGGTAGGACAATTTTGGCAAACTGTTCAGTAAAAGGTAAGCCTAATAAACTCTACAATCTTATAATATAATTTGTACATTTAGTTGATCGGACACAAATATCAAATTTTTTCTTTTCCACAACAGAAGATTCTCCTGTGCATGTCAAAAAGTCACTACTGGACTGAAAATTATTCAAGCAGATGGGCAACAATAATTCAGTGAGACTTAAGAAAGAATTGTTCAGTGACTCTAGATGGGTTTTGTGTTGTTTTACAAATACAGTGATATCAAAAACAACATTAAACAAAAAAGACAGACCTCTTATCCAAAAGAGAACTTTATCCTTCATGTAGACTGACAGAAAACTGACAAAAAAAACCCTAAATGATCAGATTATTATAATGTGCAGCTACCAATAATCAGGTTTTAAATCTCGCTTTACAGTTCAATCATAACCCCTGCAAAATACTGGCTTTGATTAGAACGTCTGTGAACAAACTTGGAAAAAATTACTGAGAACTTTGAAATGAAAAGTGGCTGAAAATGAAAAATGCTTTTGATTAACTGAGCTCACTCTCGCCAGGAAACAAAGGAAAGGATAAAGACTGAACACAACCAAACTATTTCAATCACTGCATACAACAAAATAACCTTAATTAAGTTGACTACAGCATCTTGTGTCTGTCTCTCCTTCATTCTGTGTTTGCTGACTTCGCTCACTGAAAGCCAAAGACTGCATTTGTCATTTCACATTCTTCAACTGGAAGAATCCCTTGTGATGCTGCTGTGCCATCTACTGTTTCAAATGACATGACTATTTCTGATTCAAGAATCCTGAGTTTAAAAAAATCCTAAAACTTCACTCTTGGTATTAGGCCTATTTATCTCCTGACTAGAACCTGTTCTGAAAATATGTTTTGGCCACAAAGCACGCAACTCTCAAAAAATATTCTGGACTTAAACTGATTTAAAAAAACTGGTAAATTAAATCAAAGATGCTTGCATATTCTAATAAGCCTTAACCAGTAACATTACAAAGGCAAGTTTTAAACTCACCTAGTTGACTCTATCTGTATGGTGGTCTCTTGATCCTCAATAACCTTCACATCGGGTTCTGTTTTTTGTCTACAGCTTTAGCTGGTTTCTGCTCTCCCGTATAGCTGAACTACAGTACTGTGCAAAAGTCTAAGGCACATATAAAAAAAATTCCATAAAACAAAGTTGCTTTCAAAAATAATGAAATGAGGGGCATCCAGGTAGCGTAGCGGTCTATTCTGTTGCCTACTGTCACCGGTTTGAATCCCCATGTTACCTACGGCTTGGTCAGGCATCCCTACAGACACAGACCCTACAGGCTCTGTCTGCTGGTGGGAAGCCGGATGTGGGTATGTGTCCTGGTCACTGCACTAGTGCCTCCTCTGGTTGGTCAGGGTGCCTGTTCGGGGAGGAGGGGGAACTGGGGGGAATAGTGTTATCCTCCCACGCGCTATGTGCCCCTGGTGAAACTCCTCACTGTCAGGTGAAAAAAAGCGGCTGGTGACTCCACATGTATCGGAGGAGGCATGTGGTAGTCTGCAGCCCTCCCCGATTCAGCAGAGGAGATGGAGCAGTGACCGGGATGGCTCGGAAGAGTGGGGTAATTGGCCAGACACAACTGGGGGGGAAAGGGGGGAATTAAAAAAAGAAAATTAAAGTTTCTAAATATTGAAAAATTTACAAAATGTTAATAGAGCAGTTAACAGTTAAGAGCTAAATTAAATCAATATTTGGGGTGACTACCTTTTGCCTTTAAAACTGCTCAATTCTCTTAGGTACACTGTTGTACAGTTTTATAAGAAAATTGTCTGGAAGGTTGTTCCACGCATCTCTGAGAGCCTCTTGCAAACTTTGGCTGTCTCACTTGCTTCTCTCTCTCCAGGTAATCCCTGACGGCCTTGATGATGTTGAGATCAGGGCTCTCTGGAGGCCATACCATCTGTTGCAGAACTCTTTGTTCTTCTTTTCGCTGAAGATAGTTATTTATGACCTTGGCCATGTGTTTGGGGTCATTTTCCTGCTGCAGAATGAAGCTGGGACTGATCAGACACCTTCCTGATGGTATTGCATAATGGATGAGAATCTGCTTATACTCCTCAGCACTGAGGAGTCTATTAATTCTGACCATATCTCTAACTCCATTTGCAGAAATGCAGTCCCAAACCTGCAGTGAACCTCCACCATGCTTCACTGTTAGTTGCAGACACTCATTCATGTACAGCTCTCCAGCTCTTCTACGGACAAAATGCCTCCTGTTTGAGCCAAAGATTTCAAATTTTGACTTGAGAATCCAGAGAACTTGCTGCCATTGTTCAGCAACCAAGTCTTTGTGTTTTCGTGCATAGTTGATTCTCTTGGCTTTGTTTACACTTTTGGGGATTTTTTTTTTTTTGCAGCATCTCTTCCATGAGGACCACTTTTGACAAGACTCTGGACTGTAGAGGGGTCTACTTGGGTTCCAGTGGTTTTTTGTGAGTTCAGAGCTGATAACACTGCTGGACTTCTGATTTCGAACAGATCTCAATTTTATGTTTTTGATGTTCTTGTCTGCTGCACCCAGTTTCCATGGCTGACCACGGCATTTCTGGTCCTCAGCCTTGCCCGTTTCTTTGGGCTTCTTCAGAAGAGCTTGGACAACACATCTTGAAACTCGTGTCTGCTGCAAAATTTCTGCTTGAGAAAGACCTTGCTGATGCAGGACGACCAACATGTGTCTTGTTGCTATGCTCTCTTCTGCCATGGTGTAAGAACTGAAGATTTGAAAGTTAACCATTTGCCACACTCTTGCTTTTTAGTTTGGTTGTCCTTTGCCCAGTTTGATTCCTTCTGCATCTGTTTCTGTTTCAGTTATATTTAATCAGTTTGGTTCAATTAAATCATTATATAAATGATCATTAGCAACTGCTTGTTATCTTTGTTTAATCATGTAGCTTACTGGTCTATATACCGATGAAGTAATCAAGTTTTTTATCTGAAAAGTGGTCATTAATAGGTTACTTTGTTTAACAAAAATATCTCTGTAATATTTAATTTTGGGGGGAAATGTTTGAAAATCTAAAATGTGCTTTTTACTGACACACTATTGTAAATACATGAGGTGAAAATTTTCTCATATGGTCACCATAAAACAAATTGTAAATGATCAATATTGTAGCACTGTCAAATATGTAGAAACAACTAATACAGAGTAAACAATACAGATGTTGTTGTATAATAGCTATGCTGGTAATACCTGGCTATGAACAATAAAATATCTGCTTCAGCCTATATGTTTGTTGTATCAGTTTCAATGTGTCAGGTTGATATCAATATGTTGCTGTATAATCTTCGGCACCTCCACTACTTGTGCTTATTTTTAGTATCTTAGGAAGATGCCAGCACGAATTCACGTTTGGGGTAGCCTCACCCAGTACCATCCATGCAGTGTCTTTGTTCATGTCTGTGTCTAGGTTTGTCTTCGTTTAATGGCTGGGAGAGCTGGCGCTGGATCAGTTGGGAGAGCTTGGTCTGCTGCATCCTGTGGGCCCAGGGACCACAGCACTGCCTGGAGCTGTGCCCGCCTAGCCTTGACTGTGATTTTAGTGCCGTCGTGTGGAGTGCGGGGAGGTGTGTCGAAGGTGTATGGCTGGGAGAGCTAGTGCTGGATCAGCTGAGGAAGCTTGTTCTGCTGCGTCCTGTGGGCCCTAGGACCACGGCCCTGGACAGTGATTTTTTTTTTGATATATGTGTTAGTTTGGACAAATGTGTTCTTGTAATTCTTGCAGTTTTTGGATGTGTTTTTGTCTTTGTGTTGCACTGCTGTAGGCTGGGGAAAACAATGTTTTGTTTAATTTCATGCGCGCAAGTACATGAAATGTAATGACAAATAAAGTGTTTCTGATTCTGATTTCTGATTCTTATTCTGCTGTTGCCTTGATCTTATCTACATACTGTGATAATTTGTGTTTTGTCTGATCATATCTGAATTAATCTGTAGTTGAAAGTAGACTTACTTTGTGTCTTTGTCAGGAAAGATGTTCTCATACACATCCATGGCAAAGTCCACATGCTGGTGGTGTAAGTGAGGAGGTCCAGCTTTCCATGAAGCAGATTCCCCACGAGGTTTCATACAGACTGCCAGGCAACAATGCAGTCTGAGAGGGACTGGAACATAAGGATGTAAGTAGGCATTATCTAAAGTCACACTCACACAACTTGAAAGAGACAGATTCCACCTAGAATATTGCCTCTCTCATCCACAGCCAAGTCTAGAAACAAATAAATCCAACATTACTTTTGAACGACATTCTCATAATGTAAATTGTGTCCATTGCAGTATTTACATAATATGTGTCTAACAGGAACAAGTCAAGTCAAGTCAATTTTATTTGTATAGCCCATATCAACTTCATACAGAACATGGCTGTTAATAAACTGTCATTTACCTAAACCGTTAGACTCCTTATTAAATCCTATTATTTTCTTAACCACTGTGCTCCTCTGCTGATGAACGGCAATAAGACTGCAGAAGATGACACATTTCGCTGCCAGTGAAGAGAGACACAGCAGGTGGTTTATAATAGAATGAGCGATGTGATCACTGACTAACCATGCAAAGAACAGAAGAACGACATGTTATTGTTTGTTTATTAATTTCCCTTCTTTTCCTGTGCAGGTTTTCTATCCATTTTAACAGATTGCTTTCTCCAACACCATGAATACGAGGCCAATGAAATCATTAGCCTATTTTTTGCCTTTTTAAAAGTCTTTTCACTTTGCAGAGTCTGAAGAAAATAGAACAAAACAGGAACTGTTCATCAACACCCCTTCGTGTATATATCTGTCCTTCCTCCTCACTATGAATTTTGTTAGATTTCCCTAAGGTTCTTCCTCTGAAAATTCATTCACTTCAGCCAAGTTTTTAAAAAATATTCTGGGGCGTCCAGGTAGCGTAGTGATCTATTCTGTTGCCTATCAACATGGGGATCTCGGTTCAAATCCCCATGTTACCTACAGCTTGGTCACAATTGGCCGTGTCTGTGGGTAGGAAGCCGGATGTGGGTGTGTGTCTTGGTCGCTGCACTAGCGCCTCCTCTGGTCAGTTGGGGCGCCTGTTTGGGGGAGCGGACTGGGGGGAATAGTGTGAGCCTCCCATGTGCTTTGTCCCCCTGGTGAAACTCCTCACTGTCAGGTGAAAAGAAGCGGCTGGTGACTCCACATGTATCGGAGGAGGCATGTGGTAGTCTGCAGCCCTCCCCGGATCGACGGGGGGGGGACAGCAACCGGGATGGCTCAGGAGAATAGGGCAATTGGCTGGATACAATTGGGGAAAAAAGGAGGGGGGGATCACAAAAAAAATTCTAAATCTTGTACGGTGTATTAGAAGGAACTGGTTGTGCACACTAAAAGATGAGTACATATGCAGTCTACTCAGTTCTTTCTAATAGCGGTTTGCTGTTTTGTGGCTGGATGCACCTAATTTAGTCTCAAGTGCAGTTTTCTACTGATAAATCTCATATCATGCCCTTTGGGTTAAGGCTAGTTGTTAAAGTTGTGAGTACAGAATCCCACAGAGTGTAAAAGAAGACATTTGAAATGTTACTGACATGACAAAATGATTCCTTCTATACCCCTAACACGGCTAGGAATCTCTCATTGTAGACGTTTGTTGCTTTAGTCATATTTAATTGCAGCTCCTAGCTCACAAATCTGACAAGAGACACGAGCATTAAGTCAGCTAACTAGGGAAGATAGAGGCTGAAAGAGGATAATTGTAAGCAATTTGCTAATGATTGCTGTACCTCTATATAAACCCCAACCTCAGAGAAAAGATTGCTGATTGATCATGTTAACCTGGTTGTCTCCTTTGTATGCCAGCCACTTACAAAGTAGCAGGAAAATAAAGACATTTAACATTTGTTGTCTTGTGGCTGCCAACTCTCCCATTTTGAACAGGAGACAGGACTTCACATGCTTTCACTCTATTTTTGCCATTTGTCACGATGTTACCTTAATCCTCAGCATCATAAACCATGCTGTTGCTCAAAGATTACATTTTTCATTTGACACTTAAACAATTTATTACTTCCATTTGTCTTTGACTGACATTTTCAAAGGTAGTTACTTACACAACACTGATACTACAGTGTATCAAAGTAAGTCATTTTCAAAAGATAAAAACAAGTTGCAAGTGGTCGACCCTCGCCAGCATTAGGCTTTGGTCTATTTTCACCTATTTATTTCTTTATCTATCATTATTATTGTTGTTACTATTGTTGTTGTTTATTCATTTATCTATTTACTTATCTTTATATATTTTGATATATAAAAATATATAAAAATATATTTTCATCCTATTTGATGTTTTATATGCAATATCCACAAACACGTAACTAATTTTTCATGATTTCAAAAATGGGAAAATGGCAGTCGTAGAAAAATCCTTTCACTGCGGGCTGGGAAGGGTCAACAGCTAAATAACAGATGAGAAGAAGGGTAGGAGGATGAGCAAGATTGTTGTAAATGTTGTAAAATGTCATAAATGAGCAAGTTTGAGACGGCATAAATGTTTCAAAACATTATAATAAACCATCGACCTTTTTCATGACTTGAGCTATGAAAAAGGTCCCAAAAAGCCCCACCTCACCAAGAAGCTCTCTCTTAGCTGCTATTTCATGTTGGCAATGAATAAGATGAAAAGAATCAAATCAAATCATATCAAACCTAAGGTTACCGTAGAGGTTTGATGCTGCACTTGTAACTACTGACCAAGGCCGACACCTGCAAACCCGTCTTACCTCACTTACATCAGTCAAGTCACCAGCTTCGATAATATAAGCCAAGATTCATTAAGAACATTTGCGAATACAGAAGGGTCAAAAGCTGCTGATTTTCACAAACTGTCACTTATACATTGATTAGTCAAAACATCGTGACCACTCACAGGTGAACCGAATAACATTGATCACCTCCAAACAAGGGCATATGTCAAGGTCTGGGTAGATTGCAAGCAAACAACCAGTTCTTGTACTCAAGGTGTTGGATGCAGGAGAAATGGGCAGGAGTAAAGACCAGGACAACTTTGACAAGGGTCAAATTGTTAGGGCCAGACCACTGGGTCAGAGCATCTCTGAGACAGCAAAGCTTGTGGGGTACTCCCAGTCAGTGGTGAGTACCTATTGAGAGTGGTCCGAGGAGGGACAAACCACAAACCGGTGACAGGGGGTTGGGCACTACTAAGGCACATCAATGCATGATGGCAACGTGGGCTATCCCATCTGGTCTGCTGTGGCACAAGTCAGAGAACATTTTAATGACAGTTACGGGAGGAATATGTCACAACACACAGTGCATCACACCCTCATGCGTATGGGGGTGCGTAGCTGCAGACTGGTTAGAGTGCCCATGATGACCCCTGTCAAATGGCTACAACGGGCATGTAAGTGTCGGAACTGGACCTTGGAGCAAACTGTGTAGCCACGGGTGTGCCCGGGTGTGCCTATGCCATCTATAAAATCTCAAGCTGGCACATCAAGCATAATCATAACAAAATGTATGAGTTAGCTACAAATTAAAAACAAAATCTTAATATTATTTCTCATTATTTCTTCCATCCATCCATCCATTATCCAAACCACTTAGCTTATCCTGCTCAGGGCGGCAAGAGGGGAGACACCCTGGACAGGCCGCCAGTCCATCACAGGGCCCACACACAAACACACATTCACACCTAGGGACAATTTAGTACGGCCGATTCACCTAACCTGCATGTCTTTGGACTGTGGGAGGAAACCGGAGGACCTGGAAGAAACCCACGCAGACACAGAAAGAACATGCAAACTCCACACAGAGGATGACCCGGGACGACCTGGGGTCATCCCAGGACCTCATTATTTCTTACACTATTGAAATCAATGGGGGGGGGGGAACAGCACAACCAATAAAAACAACACAATTCTTGTTTTTTGTTTACCATATGATGATGATAAGTCAGATTTTCTGCCAGCTTGCTAGCAGCCCCTCCTCTTCCACTCAGTGTACAGCCCCATGCATTACACAGAGGAAGCCTACTTTCCACTAGCTAGCTGTTTGTAATGTAGGTTAAGATAAAAATCAAACAAAGCAGTTTGCTCAAGTTGGTCACAAAAAGATGTTGTCAGGAGCAGGAGGAAGAGAATTCAGCTCAAGTTCAGCCATCATTCTCAACCCAGACACCTATTCCAGCACTACTTTCTCCTCAAGTGCCAAGTAGTAATGACATACACGGCTGCTAATTCAGCCCAGACTGAACTCTTTGTCCCTGCTCACCTTTGAAATAAGACTGACTGAATCCCAGAGAGTTGAATCAGTTCATCTGGACACAAGGTTTAGTGGGAGAATTATTGGACTATAATGAAATAATTTCAGTGTTCAACACCAAGCCCCGTCGTCTCCTGCTGTAATCATCAAAAGTAAGCTAATGTACAATTTCAGACAGTAGTAGCC
The DNA here is from genome assembly GCF_029633865.1 of Lampris incognitus. Taxonomy (NCBI): domain Eukaryota; kingdom Metazoa; phylum Chordata; class Actinopteri; order Lampriformes; family Lampridae; genus Lampris; species Lampris incognitus. The sequence continues at coordinate 30,745,537 of NC_079219.1, read as the reverse complement.
TATTGCCTATTTCAATATTATTGCTTATTGGGTATAGTTTTTGTTGGGTGTACAATTGGATTTTATGCTGAAGTTGCTGCGTGGTATGTGTGTGTGTGCGCGTGCGTGCGTGTGTGTCTGTGTGAGTGTGAGGTTTATGTGGCCGCTGTGCCAGGCTATGTTCAAGTGTCTTGTTTAACGTTACTGAGCATGTTGGTGCCGGTGTACCTCTATCCAAACACTTGATTAATGATGCTGTTGTGTCTGTCAGCTCTGTGTGTGTGTGTGTGTGTGAAAATGTAGCCATCGCACCAGGCTATGTGATGCTATTAATGTTTCTCTTGGTGCCTGTAACATTACCTCTGATGATGTATAAAACTTGCATGATTGAACTGTGGTGCATTCAGGCAAGTATAGTTGTAATGGCCTATTTTGGTTAACATATGCGTTTCAGAACCTATTAAATATGATTAGTCTTGGACGGGCGAGGCCCACCTGATTTTCTCTGTGCCCACCCACACTGTGATTTCTGCCTATGCTGCTGCTTGGAGCAGTGGAAGAAGGTCGCCTGGTCCCGTTTTATTTTATTAACGTGTGCGCTGTTTACCTGGGGAAGTCATGGCAGCAGGATGCACTGTGGGAAGACGACGAGCCAGTGAGTGGAGGGAGTGTGATGCTCTGGGCAAATGTTCTGCTGGGAAACCCTGGGTCCGGCAATTCATATGGACATCAGTTTGACACATGCCACCTACCTAAACATCGTTGCAGACCAGGTACACCCCTTCAAGGCAATGGCACTGATGGCAGTGGTCTCTTTCAGCAGGATAGTGCGCCCTCACACTGCACACATTGTGTGGGAATGGTTTGAGGAACATGATGAAGTCCTCAAGGTGTTGCCGTGGCCTCCGAATTCTCCAGATCTCAATCCGATTGAACATCTGTCGGATGGATCAACAAGTCTAGTCCATGGCGGCTCTACCTCGCAATTTACAGGACTTGAAGGATCTGCTGCTAATGTTTTGGTGCCAGATACCGCAGGCCTCGACGCTGTTTTGGCGGCACAAGGAGGACTAGCAGCATATTAGGCTGATGGTCATAATGTTTTGGCTCCTCGGTGTAAGCACTATCTGCGTAGGCCACTCTTTCATACACATGTGCTGGCTTGGCTTGACTCAATCTGACTCGGCGCGTCAGCCCAGCCTGGCTGGGATTTGCGTTTCCATTACAACGGTCGGCACTACCCGCTTGAAGGTGTGTCTTTAATTGATGACGCACGTCTTGAGTCGATGACGTTAAAAAACAGCGCCCTCTTTAGCGTTGTTCGGGTTGTTCTGATACCGAAAAAGTAGAACACCTACGGGGAGGGTCGATCAAAAAATAAATAAATAAAAACGACAGACTAAAAAAAAAACTGCACATATATATTATTACACACACGGCGTAGTGCTGAGTTGTGAATGTGGCCAATGTGTATGTACATACTCTATCTGACGAATGCCAAGGTATGGTGTTCATGTAGGTTTTTTTTTTTTTTTTTTTTGCTTAGGTAGGCGGTTGTACTATTATGCACGCGAGCGACATAGTGTTGTGTTGTGGCCAATGTGTATGTAAATATTACCCCCTTAAGACTGTGTGCTGCTATGGTGTAATTTGTACCGGGGCAGTGTCGCATTTCGTTGCGGTTGGTGTCTGCTTCTGACAGACGACTTCAGCCTAGTAAGTCTAACATCACGATAATTACTAAAGCAAGCACTATAAAAGTGATTTTTCGACCATCCTCAGCTTGGTGGTATTCACTTAACTTGGACAGCCAATGGCAAAAAGGCACCTATGGCAGTTACAATTTAGCTTTGTATCTACCTCTTCTTCTTCTTCTTATTATTATTATTAGACCCTATGTAGGATAAGCGGTTTGGATAACGGATGGATGGATGGATGGCTCTATTTCTTACTGCTTAAAAAACGGAGACGGGATGACGAAATGGATCTAGAAGTTTTTCATCTTTCTTTTTTTTCCATCCATCCATTTTCCAAACCGCTCATTCAACTGTAATCGGTTATTTTCTTGCCCGGTGCGGGATTCGATACGAGGTGTACTGAACCACAAGGCGACATTACTAACCGCTCGGCTAAAGGGTCAGACCCGTTAACTAGGGACAAACGTGTCTAATTAGTAGTTTACAGTCGTCACCCTCCCCGGAAGCGCGGCCTCGCGCTTTGTCATTCTGCGCTCCGAAGAGACTTCTCAGGATCTGCACACTTCCGGATCCCACCGCTGCCACCAATATAACCGGATATTTTCTTGCCCGGTGCGGGATTCGAACGGTGTGTATTGCACCACAAGGCGACATCACTAACCGCTCTGCTAAAGGGTCAGATCCGTTAGCTAGGGGCTAACGTGTCTTATTAGTAGTTTACAATAACAAATACGGAGGCTCCACTTTCACACGAGGACCACTTTATTTGGATTCTTCCCCAACAGACAACTCCACAGCAACAACACTGCGTACAGCACTTCCGCTCTCTCTTCAGCCTTCAAAATAAGAGCTCAAGGCATATACTGTGGCGACAGCTTATAACAGGAACTTAAAATCACTAGTCCAGAAAGGTTACATATATATATATATATATATATATATATATATATATAGTGTAACGTGCATTGATAAGTAGACACGTTGGTCCTTGGCTGGCGGGTCGGACCCTTTAGGCGACTGGTTAACGTTGTCGCTTGGGAGACCGTCGCCACAGCCGGGACGCGAACCCGTACCTCCCGCTCCGCAAGCGACAACGTTAGCCAGTCGACTAAAGGGTCCGACCCGTTAGTCAAGGACCAACGTGTCTACTTATCAATGCACGTTTCACTACCCCCCTCCTTCGGGAAGCGCGTCCCCGCGCTTAAGCATATCAGCTCCTTCACGCCTCAGGGCGCCTACGCTTCCGATGGCCTTACGGTCGCTCCATCCCACTTCTGACACCAATGTAGCGAATGCGGGGGGCAGACTGGGAGACCGTCGCCACAGCCGGGAAGCGAACCCGTATCTCCCGCTCCGCAAGCGACAACGTTAGCCAGTCGACTAAAGGGTCCGACCCGGTAGTCAAGGACCAACGTGTCTACTTATCCATGCACGTTACAATATATATATATATATATATATATATATATATATATATATATATATATATATATATATATATATATATATATATATATATATATATATATATATATATATATATGTATGTATATATATTTCCCCCTTTTATCCTCAATTGCACTCGGCCAATTACCCTACTCTTCACATCCGGCTTCCCAGCCGCAGACACGGCCAATGGTGTCTGTAGAGACGCCCAACCAAGCCGGAGGTAACACGGGGATTCGCACTGCCGACCCCCGTGTTGGTAAACAACGGAATAGACCGCTACGCTACCCGGGCGCCCATTAAATCACTGTAGGACGAAGCCCACCTGACGTCACGCTGCCCACTTGGAGGCGGGTCTGGCGCGTTTTGGCCCGACACAACTGGTTAATACTGGTAATGGAAACGCAAATCAACGGCATGGTCTACCCGGGGCGGCCAAACGTGCGAATGGAAAAACCTCATGTGTCAGTACACTCTTTAAAGACTAAACAATATACAAAATAAATGTTAAAGCTGATGATACTAAAGACAACAAGGAAATGCATATGTATCTGTGCCACAAAACAAATGCATGCAAGGTCAAGATACCGTGTGGAGTGACAGTAAGTAAAGGGTGAGATGTGTTCAGATTAAGGAAGTCGCTGACAACATACTAGCACCAAATCTCTTTGTGTTGCTTGACAGTAGGCACAAGTACAAATCCACTGACACAGTAAATCAGACATGCGAATCGCCAACTCGCACACAGAGCTGTGTCCTCTTGCACCAGTGATATTTTGAATCAAACACTTCACACTTGTAACGTCGAGATGCGGTACATCCGTTACAACTTGCCTATCAGTGTGTATATATATATACAGAGAGAGAGAGAGAGAGAGAGAGAGAGAGAGAGAGAGAGAGAGAGAGAGAGAGAGAGAGAGAGAGAGAGAGAGAGAGAGAGAGAGAGAGAGAGAGAGAGAGAGAGAGAGAGAGAGAGAGAGAGAGAGAGAGAGAGAGGGTTTTTTTTCTTTGGTACTCTGTTGACCTGTTTTGCTGTCACCTGCTTTGGCAACATTGTAATTAATGCAGTAATGCCAATAAAGCATAATTGAATTGAACTGAATTGAATGAGAGAGGGGGGAGAGGGGGAGGGAGGTAGTTAGCGTTACAAGAATGTCGCGATTATTTTAACACTTTGCGTATCTCCACTGGACAGTCAAAAAATTGGCCAATGAAATAACACCGTGAAAGGCAACACCGCCCACCCAACAGCTTCCTCCTACCACTGCATGTTATAAAACGGGCGCTTCTCCATCTACCACAGTTCAAGGCTTAACTGTGAGCAGATCCTGCGCGCTTTTTAAAGACTTTTAAAGGGCTATCACTTTGTCCTAAAAACAACAGAGAGGGTAACAAACGTTGAATAGAAATAGCATACCTCTGAAACAGACAGGAACTCCATCAAAAGAAAAAAGCAGATGCATATATGTCCTAAAAGGGGGACCTTGCTCCGCCATCTTCACCAGCAGCAAGAAACAGATGCGTCATTGAGGCGTGTGACTGACCAATCAGAGCTGGTCTCAGCATCCGGCCCGTTCATGGGCCAAAGATGCAGCTCTCTGAAGAGGCGCAGTTACAATGTTCTTATTGTATTCTTACACAAAATGAAGAACATTAACGTAGTAATTGCATTTTTTTTCTTTTTTCTTTTTTGTAGTGGAAGCAAAGGGAAATGCTAAGAAGGGTCTGTTAGAAGTGACACTGCATTAAGTCTGACTTTAAGGATAAAGATAAAATATGTAATGAAAATATATTGTTCTTTACTAATCAGTAGTGTGACTCTTGAAAAAAATACATATTGCACAACACTGTGGTGTTAAATCATGAAAACAGATCAAGAATTCAAGATTTCAAAGCTGTATTTGTCACATACTTCACATACAAGCAAGCACAATGAGCAGTGAGGCTTATTGGCAACTCCTAAATTTGTCCAACAAAAAGAGGGACACAAGGAAACAGCAGTAGAGTTTAAAAGTTAAAAATCTCAGTATACATTCTGTATACTCTGATAAATATCTATATACTGATGTGTAAATGGTCAAAGGGAACTCCATGAATTTGAAAACAGTGGGTGTCCCTCTGGACACCACACCAATATTTCTCCATCAGGAATGAACCAAAAGACTGTATAGGACAGCGTTTGGCTGTTTAAAATGACTAAGACCATTTCATGGCATATAGAGCCTCTTTAATACAGTCACTCCTGGTGAAATTTCCCCTCATAATAGCCAGCTAATTTCCAATACATTTTTTTTAATTTCCGCAAAGCTATAATGCCTTCCCTGTCCAGTTGAATCACCCTTTTTTCTTCCCTTCAGCAGCTGCCTCATAAAGATGCCCATGTGTTGACCATACCAGGAAAAGAACAGCCAATGTCAGCTACTTAATGCCCCATCTCTAATAGGTTTCACTAGTACTTTGTTTGCTTGACAACCACGCGGTGCTGTCTTCAAGCCTCAAACAATTGCTTCCTTGTTACCGGAGAAGGCTCCATCTCCCTCCCATCTGACGGCAGGTAGAAATGAGTCATGAGCAGCAGCACGCTCCGTGGCTGCTGCCGCTAAGCCGGGTGCTTCACACACAGTCGCTGTGGTCTTACTGTAAGCCCACTTTAGAACCTAAAAAAGGAGGAAGTTAAACAACCCAGCACCTGAAGAATCATTTCTTACAATGTGCTCATCAAAAAGTTTGAGCAAAGCCTTGGAGTAAAACATAAATGATCATTTTAGCACTGTAGTGGTCAGTTTGCATCTTTGTTTACTTGTCACTCAAATTATCTGGGACTTTGTCTCTATGACATCATTCACAGCTTTATGAAAAGAATCAATAATGACAATATAAGTAGCAATCCACTCCACATGTGCACAAAAATCACTTATCCCCACAATTACATCCTTGAATAAAATCCCTGAATATTTACCATGGAAAAGGTTATCCAAAGGAATTTAATTGAGTGCAACTGGACTTGGTATATATCCGTGAAGACGTTTTGACTCTCATCCAAGAGGCTTTCGATTCCTTTGGATAACCATGACCTGGATGAATGAGAACATTCACAGACACATGGAAAAGGTAAACGGTATCTTTTACAAAATATCTTTTAAGTGCATTCGATTGCTTTCTAGAATTTGAAGAGTTTTGTGAAAGCACTGCTCATAATGAATCAAGGTGTGTTACTGTAACTTTTCTACCGGATGCCTAGTAATGTACTTATGTTCATATCTTAGTATTCAGTAATTAGACATTTAAGTCGTTTCGTTTTTAGTTTTATCCAAAACTACACGGTGTGATCACAAGTGATTTTTTACATTTTTTTTTTTGGAACTGTGATCTTTCATCTCCAGAGAATCTTAGCTACTGGACAACATGAAGTCCTAAACTTTGCAAAACACACGGTCTATAAAAGGGCCAATGAAACCACTCGGTTTTCAGCCCGTTTAATTTTACCTCAAAGAAAAGCAAAGCCAGGCCTATGGCTTGCCAGGAGGGTTAAGAAAACGGGCATGTTGTGAATGTCACAAACAATATAGCAATTCATAAGGATGGATGTAGGCAATTTCCTGTTGGACACATTGTAATGATATCTTACGTATGAAATACATTACTCATAAGTGAAATAAACAGCATGAGGAAACCCCCAAAAAGGAAATAGGGCTTAATTCAACCTGTGGACACTGAAAATGTCATATTTGAAAATCAGTGAGTATGTAATGAAATATTTGAGCCAGGTGCTGGAGAACTAATTACGGCAAACTTAGTTAGTTTCTAGTAGACACAGAAGCCGACAGGCTTCTGTGTCTCTGCTATTTTGCTTAGGGTTATGTATTTATAAACCTAAATCTTACTACATGTCTGTTGTTGTTTGTCAGAGTCAACTTCTTCATGGACGTAATTCACGGTGGTCGGGTTTGTGAATGTCTTGGCAATATTTCTGCTACTTTGTAATCCACTGCTGCCAAGGTGCTTCTGGGTCAACCCAACCAAAATGAACCTAACTAGTGGGAAGCTCCCACCATGTCCCACACAGCCAGGCCATGAATGAAGAGCTCCAGGCTTTGGGCTTATCAGACATTTAAACAAAAGCCATAAATGTGGAGTAAATATAAACAGTCATTTACCATTTCTGTCCCTATAAATCAAAGCGTTGTGTGTTTTCACAGGATAAGGCAGTTACAGGCTGTGATGGCTTTGACCACACATGATATAAGTGTCTGTATAGCCTAGTCCAATATAGGGATGCTGTCTGAAACATTTCAACATGCAATACAGTTATCCATCATTTTACGTGTTTGTCTTGCAGAAAATACTCCTGGGCCTTAATAGGATAAACTTTAAGGCTACAGTGATGGGCCAAAGATTCCATGAAAAACCTCAGCTCTCCAGTTCCCTGAAAGCTTTCTTGGTCAACAAATGAATCCAAGAGGGGGAGAGGAGATGACACTGCCAAAGACACCCACCATTGGCCTCTCTCTACTATTTGTCAAAAAATAAATCAAGATCTGAAGACGAATGTCTCTGTACTGGATAACGCACCGCCAAGCATCCACTCCCTGAATGTGGATTCCAGCATCTCACATGAATTTCAATGATCTTTTTGTAGACTTTTCAGATATGCATCACCTCGCTTCTTGTGCGTGTCAGGTTATAAATCAGCAGCCCACACTCCTGATTAAGAGCCTAATGCTGACTTCAGCACTGTCATGCTCAGTGGCAGTGGTATCAGGGTTATCGACCAAATCTGGGAGCTAGAAAATACCAGAAATTTGCAGCAAGTGCCAAAAAGCACCAACCATGGCTGAACATCTGTGGAACACACGCCAGCTTTCCAAAGGAGTGACAAGTACTCCTCGAACATGAGTGTGTCCTCACATGATCACATGTCTTATATAGTATGTCACAGCCTTACAAACTACAGCACAAGTGTCGTGCTTGGAATAAGTTGGGATATGAAATTGTGTGATGCTGTAATCATTGAATATGTACATCAGCAATATCACACAGAACAAACACGGGAGCTGATCAATATTCAACTCCAATAATTCTACCTCTTCCTGCACTGTTCCTGAGTTCATTCCTCAAGAAGTGCATAACTTAATTTTCCCTCTGCAATTTTCTCTGAAAACAGGGCATTACAGAGAATGCAGTACTATCTCCAAATTTGTGGTCATAGACAGGCTTACCAGAAAAGAAATCGGATAACTCCAGATTATACCGTTTAGCTATGGGCCTTCATTGAAGAGGAGATGGGATTCAGTTATTCTTGTTCATCTGGATTCTGAATTTCTGTAATAATGTCTCTTGCTCATATTTATGTAACATAGCAGAGGCCCCTGAAAGAAACAAAAAACTCTCAAAATACAGTAACTGGAGGAAAGCAATTAAGTAGGCTGAATATGACCCTTGACTACTCTGGATGGCAAACCTCAAGTTATACCCTTAGTTCGAATTAGGATCGTTAGAAAGGATCTTGACGTGCCTGATATTTCAAGCTGGAACAATACTTAAAATGCTGTGAATAAATGAACCTCAATTTGGAAAAAAGGGGCAACACACACCAAATTTCTTCTTACGAGGTGCAGATTCTGGGAATACAACCATAGAAGAGAGGAAAGAATTGCACACTCTAGTTCTAGACCAAGGTTTCAGCCTAAACGGTGGTCTATTAAATATCATTGCATCTAGAACTAGAGTGTGCAATTCTTTCCTTTTCTTCTATAGAATGAATCTCACCAACTCTGACACGTTTTCCCACTTTGATTTTAATATTTGGTTTAGAGTTATCCAAAAGTGTTGCATCATGTCAAAGCCTTTTCTTAAACAAAGCTACATTCCTGAAGTTTTACATACAAACAAATGTCCTTTAATATATTTTCTATTGTTGCCATATTTAATCAAGGCAACTTCCACAAATATCCAAATCATGAACACTTTTGTAGTTTCTCATTTGAACGGTCATGGTCTGGTGAGACTTTCCTGGGAAAGAAATTATGCGGTGCACAGTATTTTATGTCTTCACTGTAGCTGCCAAATGTGGAAGGATAAGGCAGGTAGTATCATCCGGAATCAGAAATCAGGAACATGCCGTTTCCCACAGCAGTGCAACACAAACAAAAACACATCCAAAAAAACAAACAAACAAACAAACAAACAAACAAACAAACTGCAAGAACACACATATCCAAACTGACACATATATCCAAACAAAAATAAATAAATAAATAAAAAATAAAAAATAAGGGAACGAACGCGAGCCAGGATGGCTGTCGGAACTGCCGGTCTGCATGGGCTAGCAATTAGCTTAGCCTGCCCTGCTTCCACGTCCTGTCAGAACACCCTCGGTGTTTCCTCTTCAGGCGCAGCTCCAGGCAGGGGCCGTGGTCTTTGGGCCCACTGGACGCAGCAGACCTAGCTCTCCCAGCCAGACACTCTCGACACATCTCCCCATACTCCACACGACGACATCAAAAACACCACAGTCAACGCCAGGTGAGGCCGCCGCCAGACCGCCCTCGGTGTTATCAGAACAGCCGGTCTGCGTGGGCTAGCAGTTAGCATGTTTGAAGAAGCAGCCAAGTTGTTGTGGCTAACAGGCAAATGTGATAGATCAAGCTTGTCTGAAACCTTCAGCAACAATTATCTTTGTTGCAATACCTTTGACTTTCATCATCAATAACTACACCCACGCTGCATCATGTTTTATGCACAGCAATTGTGGTGGCACTGACACATTGGCACCGGTGACTGTTTTTTTTCCTGGGATATAGACTTGTCACCAACCATTATAGTCACTATCACCACCACAGGTCTCAGTAATTGAAACTGAAAAGAAGACCTTTAGGAATATAGCTTGAAAAATTCAAATAGGCTACATACACATGCTGTAGGTCTACTGTAACAGCCTCTTTAGGGTAATGTGAATTACATAAGAAAACACTTAAAGGAGGCCATCCAATCTGATGTTTTTACCTTCATCGTAATCCGTACCAGACAGAATGTAAGTGTATAACTGTGCACGTGGAAATCAATTTATTGTAGCTTCAAAGCCATAGTGAATTGAAGGGATGTGGTTTTCTAATTTCAAATTCCCATCACTTCTCCTGATGGAATATCTATCTAATTGCATTGATTGTAGATGTGCAGATGTGGATGAACATACACACCGTGCCAAAGTATTTTGGAGGTAATCTCATCCATGGTGATGCTAAATCCTTGTTTGGATTGAGTGCGATTGACTATTAAAACCAATCCAGCAGCACATAATATAGTACATGTGGTAATACTCCAGCCCACAATGAGCAATGACACTACTACATGAGGTGTCTGGGGAGCTATACATCCTAAGCTCCGTGCTGTGTGAGTAATGTCAATTACCAGCGTGGGGCTGGTCTGACATGGGGCTGAATATTGTTCTTGGCACTGAAAACAAGGGAGAGAAGAGTGAGAGAGTGAGGAAACCTAATTGTGATGTGCCATAATTTCCTGCTCAGGGCTTCTCGTTCAGGATATGGGTGAGGTCAAAGGTGCAATGGAGGGAGACCATCAGAGGCAAAGTGTGCTGAAGTCATCTGTAGAGAGTTATTCACGGTGAAGTGAAAGCAACTTTGTTGGACAGGGGACCTAATCAGATTTCAAAGTAAACACCGCTCTGCTGGCTCCAGAGGGCGGAGGCCAAATGCTGCTGCTAATTGTATCTGTCTTCGTTTTCCGCAACTTACGGTACAACACCAACGAGAAAGAAATCTAGATGGAGCGGGAACTATTTCAAAACCACAGAGAGCACCTCAACCTTACCTCAATTTTTAGTTCATAACTGTTAATTTTAGAGATTGCCAACTCTGATTGCTTTTGTCAGAAATCAAAATATAATTCCTGTGATGTGTTTCTACTGGAACATTTCTTTTTTCATAGGATGGAAACTGAAAGGGAAAATATATATGGTTGTGCTGTGTGCCATATGTGGGACTTCTGCAGCATGGAAACCTACGTAAGCAACAGAGTTGTGCAATTTGGGTTTTCAGATGGTTGTAAATGATCTCCCTTATTGTGACATTTCTTTAAAAAAAGTGGCTCCAAGCTAAACAGCCCCCTTATGTCAAAATACATTTTTCACTACCACCGGATCCAGCTGCATTGAAAGCTGACAAAATTATGGACAGCTTGTGTGCAGAGGGATTTTATCAGACGGCTTTCCTGAAATCCTGTGGGATGGGCCCCAACGTCTGGTCATTAGTGCAAGTTGCTATCATGCTGCTGACCTTTAGTAGCATCTTGGCAGAGGGGGGAAAGCCCTTTACCCCAAAGGACAGTATTTGCTTGTTTTAATGTGGTACTTTGGTATTTGGTGTTCCAGCAAAACCCAACCACATATCAACTGACTGCCATGTGCAGACTTGAAAATTACAAGTCCACAGATCTTGAAAACTGAATTGAACCCAAATTCTACTCAGTGTTATTATTTGTTTCTCTGACAGTAGTTATGATGTTGTATGTTCCTCTCATGTAGTTGTCCAATACTGATGGTACTGCGCCATCTTATTATGTGTCACAGTGTCTGTCAGCAAAAAAATACCCATCTCTTCCCGTCTGTGATAGAAAATTACTGAATAATATGTATCTATAGGCTCTAAAGCTACGGGCAGCGTTAGAGATGACATCAGTTTCTGGAAATGTCTTTGCAACTATGTTTGAGCAGAGTTCACTTCAACAAGTGTGTGATGAGGTGAGTGAGGAGTGCATAAGATAAACACAGGGAAGATGAGATCTACAGATGCCCTGGGGTGAAATTGTAAAAAAGAAATGACAGATGTACTTGGTAAGCACATTTCATACTCTCATAGGGAAACTAATGTATTCTGGGCTCAGTAATATGGTCCCAACAGACCCTTCAGAGACAAATTGTTTTAAAATGTTATTTGAACTTGAGTATGATGACTACTGGATCATAAATGGTTAAATGTCTTTATGTATGCCCAATAAGCCAGGTAAGGATAAAAGGTTAAAGTGGATATGTGAACATCTAACCACAATATCTCCAGAAGTGCTGATTTATCTTATTACAAATCGGGTAGATAGTGAATACCATAGTTGGCCTGCCTTAACCTTATCGCCTGCACAACACATAAACCATAGCCCTAGCTGTCATTTGCATGTATTGGGACAAATTACCAGAGTTTCAGGTCAAGTTATTGATTTATCCGCTAACTATTTGAGAGTGCTTTATGTGTCATATCGAAAAATGAGAGTCAAGTCAAGTCAGTTATATTTGTATAGCTCAACATCATGAATTACAAAGATGCTTCAGGGGGCTTTACATCCTGTCATTAGAACCTTGCATTAGATAAGGAACAATTCCCTAAAAAAACAAAAAACAAAAAAAACCTAACTTTTTAGAGTAAATAATTTCATCCTTATTGAAGAAATACACGTGTATTACATTAACACACAAATCTGTTGACTTGGGTACAAGATAACTATTGACAGCTTTGTGCTTTTGTAGTGCTCTATAGGTGCTTTTCGTGCCCATCAGTGACATACCGTGGCCGATACAAAATGCATAGCATATCTCAATTATATCCCCTAACACACAATGTATAATAGTATGGCACAGAACTTCCAAAGAATTCTTTTAACGTCTTCACAACAATCTTAAGACCTCTGAACAGCGAAAAAAGGTGTGAAGCTGTCACGCAGGCCGCGCCCACAAACAGGAACTTGTAGATGACGTGGTATGAGTGTGTTGTCAAAGAAAAAGATGGCGTCGGTGTCGGAGCTGTACGATGTCGGCTGGGAAGGTAAGGTTTTTGTTGGACTTTTCCTGAATTATCTATCGAACTATTTATCGCTTAAAATGGCTTAATTTTTCCCTTCTTGCGTGTTAGCGTAAGCGAGCGGCGAATGCTGTCTGAACATCAGACCAACAGCATTAGGCGCTAGCTGAGCTAAACAGCTAACGTAGTGTTAGCCATCTAACCTGGTTTAGCAGCTAAACGAGCTAACAGAGCTAACCTTGTCATTTGTACCGAGCCTTATATTTTAACAGCCGGTTAATTAGCCACAGTGTGGGATGGGATGTTAAAGTAGACGCGACACGGTGGCCCAGTGGTTAGCACTGTTGGCCCACGGCAAGAAGGACCTGGGTTCGAACCCCAGGCCGTCCCAGGTCCTTTCTCTGTGGAGTTTGCATGTTCTCCCTGTGTCTGCGTGGGTTTCCTCCGGGTGCTCCGGTTTCCTCCCACCATCAGAAAGACATGCATGTTAGGGTTAATACTCCCTATACTCTCAATGCAATAGGAAAAAGAACTGGAGTTGGTCCCCGGGCGCTGCACCACAGTTGCTCACTGCTACTGTGCAGTAGGATGGGTTAAATTCAGGAAACACATTTCATTGTAACTGTACTATGACAAAATAAAGTGGCTTTCTTTCTTCTTTCAATAAGGTGACGTTGCCAGGGTTGCGAGCTTATCGGATAACGTCGTTGGCAAAAATGTGGTCAGGAATTAATAACTTAAGTTGACTAAAGCCCCTTGCAGATTGTGCTGGCATTCTCGTATAGTCCAGTGTGTGTCATGGTGGAGGGCATTGAGGGCAACGAAGTTGAGCTTTCTAGCAAGTTAGCCAATGTCGGAAGTGTGCCGTGATCTTGTAGGCGGTCACTGCTGGCGAGGTTGGTTGGATTCAGAGTCGAACAGAGTTGTCTCGGTAAAAGACGTGAAGTCATGGTAAGAGTGTGAATGTCCGTACAGTGTGTGTCATGTCAGACACATTCAAGAGCCATCACAACTAGTTTACCTGTTGAGTTAGTTACCTGGTGAGCTCGTGCTGGACCCAATGGAGTAAAATCTCTTTATTTTTTTCAAAGGGAACTTAATAATAGCTGCCAGTTCGATGCAATTAGATTATACAAATATGTTATACCAACAGATGATAACAATAATTTTAATTACATGCAATTTACTTAATACGAAAATGTAACTACTACACTATACACTTATGTTTTCCAATACTAATATATTATCTACTAATATACTAATATTGATATACTATACTTTGGGCTGGTCAGTAATTCAGTGTTTTTATTGATCATCTTTCAGTGGTATTGTATTGGGATGATATTTGGATATTCTCATATCATATACAATGTTGTTGTCTAAATTAACAGTTACAAGAATCTATTTACCAAAATTTAATTTCAAGCAAAATGCTGGCATATTTTAGGGAGCATTATTTAAAAACTAGTTTTGGCTTGGTATTATAGTTTACCAAATAAATCATTATTATGAGCCTCAATTGAATTAAACATATTTTTGCATGTGTAAGCAGATATTTTGATATATGTATTGGTAACCACAGTATCGGCCTTTTAATCCAAGGCTGTGCTGTGCTCTCCAGCAATGCTTTATTTGATTCAACCAACAGAAATCTTATCAATTATCATCAAATAAATTAATGGTCATATAATCCCTCATGTTGAGAGTTTTTGACTAATTGTAGGATTAATTTCTGCTGTGTAAGGTTACTTATCGATGAATTTTAAAGTCTAAATTAAATGGTTATTGAACAAAACAACATTTCTCAATTAGACAATTTCTTGTGCTCCTTTTTATATAGCACAAAAAAGTCTATTAGTTTTTGGAGTGAAAACATTATATTTACCTTATTTTTAACACACTGTGACCAAAAACTGTTTGTTCTCTGGCCACATACACCTTTAAGACCTTGCAGACCTGTATCTTTAAGGGATTGCTTACAAGGACACACTTGTGCCAAATGTTATTTACAACTACAAATGTTAAGTAAACAACTAAGCACCATCTAATTAGAGGTATTGCAAAATGATATATGAATAAATCAAATCATATGTACATATTTATAACCATGATGAAACACAATTTTTAGCTCTAACAACAGCTACATATGTCCCCTTCTCATGTCCCTACACTGGCTCCCAGTAGCTGCTCAAATCCAGTTTAAGACTGGTGCTAGCCTACAGGGCAATGACAGGAACAGCTCCTTCCTATCTCCAGGCCATGGTCAAGCCCTACACCCCCGCCCGACCACTTTGCTCTGCTGCCTCGGGACGCCTGGTTGCCCCGTCGCTCAGAGGCCCTTGCTGCTGATCGACCCGGTCAGGGCTCTTTTCTGTCCTGGCCCCACAGTGGTGGAATGAACTCCCCACTGATGTCAGGACAGCGGAGTCACTGCCCATCTTTCGGCGTAGGTTGAAAACTCACCTCTTCAAGAACTACCCTGTTACTTATTCTTAGCACTTATTGTATTCACTCATTTAAAAAAAAACTCTTTCTTGCACTTTTACTTTAGCACTGGTTTTGCTCTTAGATGCTTGTTTAGATGCACTTATGACCTCTGATGACTAGTAGTTCTCCTGATTTCCTACGTTAAATGCACTTATTGTAAGTCGCTTTGGATAAAAGCATCGGCTAAATGACTGTAATGTAATGTAATGTCTGTAAGGACTTGCCGGCTTTTTTTTATGTATCTGTCAGGACCTGTCTACCTTATGCATCAACGCAACTGTGCCTGCGTGTCCATGTCCATTTGTTTGATACGAGCTTGCGGTTAGCATGTTTGACTAGCATCACGGCAGCCGGTTGAAAGATGGACCGCGGTAAACGGGCCAAAGTGTGGCTGTACTTTGCCAAAGAAAGCGACAGTAAGGCTAAGTGCAGTAAATGTGGGAAGTTTATTAGCTGCAAGGCAGGTTGCACCTCAAATATGACCAAGCAGTTAAGGCCGCACAGCATCTTTGAAAGAATGTACAGTGTTTGACATCCTGCAGTCCCCGACTGTGAGTGTGTCAGACTCAGACAGCAAGCTGTGAGACACTGTTCTCTTTGGCAATAAAAGGAAGTATGACCAAAGAGAAAACTGAGGAGTTCCACAGAGCGGTAACGGCTTTTGTGGTAAAAGGGCTACACCCGTTCTCAGTTGTCAAATCCCCTTCATTTAGATAAGAAAGGTTTAAAAAAAAAGTCGGAAAAAACGTTTGATGATGATAGGTTACTTGTGCAGTAACAGTTACTGTCATGTTGAATTTTTATTTGCAGAGAGATGACCAGGGCCCTAAATTCAAAATATACTCCTCCCTCCAGAGATAGTTTGAGCAATCAACTGATTCCTGCATGGTACAAAGTGGAAAAGTCTTAACATTATATCTGAGCTCAGTGATGTTAGCAAAGTTGCCTTAACCAGCGACAGCTGGACAAGCATTTCTCAAGGTCATTATCTTACAGTGACAGCACACTATTTCACTGAGGGAAAGATGAGACAAAAAGTACTCTAAACAAAGGCAGTCTATCTATCCATCCTTTATCGAAGCCACTTATCCTGCTGTCAGGGTCGCGGGGATGCTGGAGCCTATCCCAGCAGACCAGTAGTGGCTCAAGAAATTAGTGACATCTTGCAAGGATTTGGCATGTTGGATAAAATAGTGGCTGCCACTCTTGACAATGCCACAAACATGGATGTGGCAATAAAAAGGCTACAATTCATAAAGCTAGGCTGTTTTGCCGACACACTAAATCTTGCTGCACAAAGTGTTTACTATCTGGAATCCGTGGCAAAACGGACCGCCAAGATCACGGATGTTGTAATCTGGATGAAGCGGACATCCATGGCAAAGCCTGTGCTCCGGGAGAAGCAACAAGTCCTAAGTAAGCGTCCCTCAGTTCACTTCATTTAACCTTTTTACAGGACAGCTCATTTAAACTGAACTATTACGTAAATTTTGCAGGAAATAATACATTTGTCAACACAATGCAAGTAACATAACATACATGTCATGTCTTACTATGTAGTTAACTACACCAAAAAAAAACTGGATCTCATATTGATAAGATAACTTTATTGTCTGTCACAAAGCAACAGCAATTCATTTAATTAATTTTAATGCATTTAAATACACACACACACACACACACACACACACACACACAGAATGGGACAATAACTGTTAAAATTAAAATAAAAAACTAATCTAATTTCCTGTCCATTATCAACTTTAAGTCCATGTGTGATTTTCTTTGTTTCATAGATCCGCCTCAACACTCTTTAATCCCGGATGTTCGAACTCGTTGGAATTCCCTCAAGATGATGCTGGAACGATTCCTTGAGCAGAATCCTGTAATCCAAGCAGCCAGCTTAGACCAGCGTCTGAGAAAGCCCATGGATGGAGAGGGACCGCCTTGCTCGACTCACGTATGAAGATTTCTGAAAGGCAGAGGAGTTCATCCAGCTGATGAGTGTTATTCACATCCACACTCTCTATTTCATCTGAAAAGAGCTCCACATGTAGCCAGGTCCTTCCAATTCTTCAGAAGCTGGAGAAGCACATCACTGTAGAAGAGAGAGACACAGTGTTTGTATCCAGCTTGAAGCAGGCTGTCTGGTAAAACCTCTCCAAGCAGTACCAGGGTGATGACATCGGACTCTTCCTTCAAGAGGCCACTGCACTAGACCCACGTTTCAAGCACAAAGTGGAGGACAGCACTGTCTGGGACCGGGTCAAGGAAAAGTTGATGACAGGAAAGCTGACTGAGTCCAAGCAGCCAACAGACCATGCCCATGGAGAAGATGGTGTAACAGTGCAGTCAGAGGAGAAAAGACAGCAAAGAGAAATTGAGGAGAGTGAGGAAGAGGAGGAGCAGCCACCTCCCTGCAAGAGGGCTATAATGTCTCCACTGGAGGAGCTTTTTGCTGCTGAAGATGACCTGAAGATGAAAATATCATTATCGAACAACACCACATCCATCCAACAGCAGACTGACAAGAGAGCTGCAGATATACCAAGAGAAGCCACCAACCGTGACATCTGATGACGCTGCTGCCTGGTGGTGGAACAACAGAATCACATATCCTTTGCTATCAGAGGTGACATTTTCGTATTTGTGCGTGCAGGCCTCCTCACCCCCAAGTGAGAGGGTTTTCTCCAGTGCTGGAGACACTATTTGTCCAGAAAGATCCCACGTACTACCTGAAAAGGCTGATATGCTTATCTTTCTGAAGAAAAACTGTTGAGTTATTTCTTGCAGTCATACATACATACATCTTACAGGCAACAAGAAGCTCAAAATGTTATGATCCACAAATGGTTCAACCGTTACTGCTTTCCACTGTCATTGTCAGGTGGAATATATGAGAGATTAGAGAATTTTCCACTACTAAATATCTACAAATATGTTGCTTGGACACCAGTATTTTCCTTTGATGAGGTGTTTACTTATATGTATTTAAATTGTTAATGTTCAGTTAATGCTTAAAAAAATAAAGATATTTTTGTTATCTAAACATCTGACCTCTTTTTTTTACCATATTGGAATCGGAACTTGGAGTCGATAAGAACTGGAATCGTTAAGCAGAATCGGAATCGATAAAATTCAATCGTTACCCAACCCTGCTGGTTGGTTGTGGTGCCTGTTCAGGGGGGGGGAATTGGGGTGAATAGCGTGATCCTCCCAAGCGCTACATCCCCCTGGCGAAACTCCTCACTGTCGGGTGAAAAGAAGCAGCTGGCGACTCCACATGTATCGGAGGAGGCATGTGGTAGTCTGCAGCCCTCCCGAGCTCGGCAGATGGGGTGGAGCAGCGACCAGGATGGCTCGGAAGAGTAGGATAATTGGCCAAATGTAATTGGGGAGAAAAATGGGTGGAAATCCAAAAAAAAAAAATTCTTGATCGCAAATGATAGCACTGATAGCATTAAAGCAGTAGCACTTATATGGTGAAACATTATTTTCTCTTGTACAGAACTTCCATGTAGAGTTTCCCCCCGCCCCCGCAAACACGCCTTAACAGACTCAAATTTTAGTGTGCCAAGGCATTTACCTCAGCTAACCAGAAGAGGACGCCATACTAACATTCATAGCATTTGTTCATTTGTCTCATGCCAAGGAGATTGTGCAAGCGCCTCCTGTGATTCTTATTGTTTCAGTGACAACATTTTAATTCCAGGATGCATTGCTTGGTGTTCAGTATGGGATAATTTCAATAATTAGCAGTCCCCCTAAACTGGCTTTTTAGCACCACTGAGACCGCACATGGAAAATGAATGGGGAAGCAACAGCTATATTACTTCAACATTTTATACGACTTCCTCGGCTTCATGTCCCACAGTCTGTTAGTGCTGTCTGATATGTTTATTTTTCTTTCATCCCATTGCACAGTCTGATATGCTGTAAATGCAAAAGACTGTCAGACTCTCATAATAATCTTCTAAGGGCTTAACTTTAGGTAAGTCAGCTAGAGAGCAATGACTGGAACATCATCAAGATGTCACTGCAATTGATTTGCACTGTGTTGGTGGTCTTTGTCAGATGTTAACCCAGCCCCTGAAGTTGCAGGCAATAAGGGATCTACATGAAAACACAGAGCATGTTCTCTCCTCTGAGCCCATTCTCATTCCCAGGGAGTCCTCTATCAGAGCTTTGCTAAATTCCATGGCGTCGGCATGTGTATGCACAAGCTACCCTTATGCACCTGTGTAGGGCAGCCCTTGCTAACCACCGTCCACCAGTAACCTTAAACTTAACCACTGCCAAATCTTATAGGGAATGTTTGCCACTCAGTGTGCACATACAGAAAGCACTTATGGATTATATTGTCTTTCAAAACTTGAACTGCTGTGGTGTATCTCATATTTACAAAGAAAACGTTTTTTTCCCTCTTCAGAGAGCCTGTCTCACAGCTACTCTATGTACCAGCAAGCATTGCACAAGGATGCAACCATCTAGACACACTGCTATAGCCATTATGCTTCTAATACGCCCACACTCTCTCTCAAACCCCCACCCCCCACTATCTGTGAACTCATCAGCTCATCAAAATCCACAAACTGCTCCCTTGATCCCCTGCCCACCCCCCTACTGAAGAAATGCCTCCCTGCCATATGCCCCTACCTCACCAACCTTTTCAATTTCTCACTGTCCCATGGAATTGTCCTCTCTGCCTTCAAAACTGCCGCTGTCGCCCCATTTCTTAAGAAACCCAGTCTTGATCCATCCTGCCTCAACCACTACCGGCCAATCTCCAGCCTCCCCTTCCTCTCAAAAACACTGGAACGCATTGTCGCCACACAACTCCAAACCTACCTACACTCCAACAACCTACTTGAACCCCTCCAATCCGGTTTTCGCCCACTCCACAGCACTGAAACTGCACTCCTGAAAGTACTCTGACCTCCTCACCTCTGCTGATACTGGAGCCCTTAACATCCTCATTCTCCTCGACCTGAGTGCAGCCTTCGATACTGTGAGCCACAACATCCTGCTCACCAGATTGAAAGATATAGGTATTGAAGGCATCATACTCAGCTGGCTCCAGTCCTACCTCTCCAGCAGGTCACACTTCATTTGACTTCACAACCTCTCCTCTGTTCCATCCACAGTCACACAAGATGTTCCCCAAGGTTCTGTACTCGGCCCACTCCTTTTCATCATATGTGTCCTCCCTCTTGGTCAGATTCTCTGCCATTTCAACCTGAACTTCCACTGTTATGCTGATGACACCCAGATATACCTCGGCACCAAATCCCCTCACAATCCACCCCTCCCTTACATCGATTCCTGTCTGTCTGCAATTAAAGTCTGGATGCAGCAAAACCTCCTCAAACTCAACAGTGACAAAACTGAACTCCAAGTCCACTCTCAGCCAAATCATCAACCTCACACTCACCATCGATGGCAGTACTGTCTCCCCTTCCTCCCAGGCATGCAACCTTGGTGTGATCCTTGATCCCACCCTCTCCCTTGTGCCCTATATTCACCAAATTGTAAATCCGTCTTCTACCACCTTCGCAACATTGCGAAAATAAAATCCTTTCTCACACATCCTGCTGCAGAGACACTGATCCATGACTTCATCTCCTCCCACCTTGATTACTGCAACTGACTCCTCTATGGCATCAGTGCTAGCTCTATCAAGAGACTCAAATTGGTCCAGAACGCATCCGCCCAACTTTTAACTTTCACCAAATCCTGGCATCACATCACCCCAGTCCAAAAAGACCGCCACTGGCTACCCAACTCCCACCGGATCAATTACAAAATCCTGGTTCTCACTTATAAAGCCCTTCACCAATTGGCTCCCCCATACCTCACTGACCCCCTCTCCCCCTACCAACCCTCTTGGTCCCTCAGCTCCACATCAGCCTCCCTTCTCTCCATCCCCAGGTCCAACCTCCACGGCTTTGGTGACCGAGCCTTCTCCAGGGCAGCTCCCAGTTTCTGGAACTCACTCCCCCAAATCATTAGAGACTCAGAATCCCTCCCACTCTTCCAATCCCGTCTCAAGACACACCTCTTCTCCATTGCCTTCTCATGCCCCCCCCGCCCTCTTATCCACCTCTAATCTGAGGCAGACTAAGGACCAAGCACTCGACCTGCTGCCCCCTCCTCTTGGAACTCCCTCCCCAAGCGCGTTAGACACTGCTACGATCTGCCAATATTCAAGTAATTAATCAGGACTCACCTCTTCAGACTTGCTTTCATGTCTGATTTATGTTGTGTTGCATGTTTTTGGTGTTGGCTTTTAAGTTTATTCTAATTTATGTAAAGCGTCTTTGAGTTCGATGAAAAGCGCTATATAAATAAAATGCATTATTATTATTATTAACTCTTCACTACCACCCAGTGCCTGTCTTAAATTTGAAATTTGTATTCACCACAGCCATTTCCATCCTTTTTGCCAAATCCACCACCATCTGTTCTTCCACATTCCTCTCCTTGACACCATACCAACCCATTGCCTC
Organism: Lampris incognitus; assembly: GCF_029633865.1. NCBI lineage: Eukaryota > Metazoa > Chordata > Actinopteri > Lampriformes > Lampridae > Lampris > Lampris incognitus. The sequence goes on along the minus strand of NC_079219.1, from coordinate 30,723,616 downwards.
CTTATTCCCTCCTCTCCCTTCACCGACATGCCCATTGAAGTCTGCCCCAGTCATCATGCTCTCTTCCTTGGGTACACTCTCCACCACTTCATTCAACTCACTCCAGAATTCTTTCTCTTCCATCTCCCACCCAACTTATGTGGCATATGCACTGATAACATTCATCATCACATCTTTAATTTCTAGCTTCATACTCATCACTCTGTCTGACACTCTCTTCACCTCCAGCACACTCTTGACATACACTTCCTTCAGGATTACCCCCCACCCCATTTCTTCTTCCATCCTTCTCTCCATCATATCAGCCAGCTCTCTCCCTTTACCAGTCATAGTGCCAACATTCGAAGTTCAAATTCCCACCTCCATACTCCTACCCTTCCTCTTCTCCCGCTGCCTCTGGATAATCCTTCCCCCTCTCCTTGTTAGGGCTCGGTCTGTTGACCAACCTGGCAACCAGCAATGAGAGCGGGGGAAGGGCGCGTCTGAAACACCTGCAGCCTACCTACTCGTTAACCACTCTAGTATAAGTTTGTTTGCTTTCCAGAACTCGTCGCGAGTTCGTCCTGAACAGTCCCGTGAGTAAATTCTTCGTCTCGAGTTTTGTGACATTTCTGTGTCTCCCGGTGGAGTACAGATTGTAGTATTCTCCGTGTTTTTGCTTGTTTGATTATTCCCTTGTGTCAGTTCTCCTTGAGAGCTTGTTCGGAGAAGAACTCTCTTTGTGTTTTCCCCATTGGATTTTCCCATCGTGATTTCCTAGTTGAGATCAAGTTTTTGATATTCTAATTTCTCCTCTCTCACTGTGGATCTTATTACTCGGTTGGACTTCTACCTTAAAGGAGCAGTTTGTGTTTTTTTCCCTTTCGGACTTTAAAGGAGCAGTTTGTGTTTTTTTCCCTTTCGGACTTTAAGGGAGCAGTTTACGTTTTTTCCCTTTCGGACTTTAAAGGAGCAGTTTACGTTTTTTTCCCTTTCGGACTTTAAGGGAGCAGTTTACGTTTTTTCCTTTTCGGATTAAGGGGGCAGTTTACGTTTTCCCATTTTTAAGAAGCTATTCTCAAGTTCCGCCTGAAGCGCCTCCCCCTTCTGTCCAGGCCCGGCCGGCTCTCCTCTACGAGTCCTGCCAGGTTGGTGCTTTACTTTGTCTTGTGTTGTCGCTATTGGGTTCGTTCTACAAACCTTAACAGTACGAACTCGCCCTCACTATGAACCCAGACAACCTAGACGCCAATCCTGTCCAGGCTGCTCTCTATAAGCAGATTCAGCTTACAGCCTCCCACGGCCAGCAACTACAAGAGGCCGCTGTTGCCATGCAGGGCCTCCGGGCTCAGGTGCAACCCCTCCAGGCTTCGGTGGATTCTCTTTCGGCCCAGCAAGCGGCGCTCGCGAGCCAACAAGAGGAGGTTCTTAAGCAGTTGCAAACTCTCACAGCGGCTATCACCATCCAGCCAGCTGTCCCACCAGTTCCGGCCGCCCCTCCTCCAGCAGTGCCCGCAGCCGTTGCCTTAGACAATCCTACCGTTTATGTTTCGGATTTCCGGGAGCCCAGTATCTCCAATCCCAAGCCTTTTGATGGCAACTTTGAGACCTGTGCCACGTTCATCATGCAGTGTGAGCTTGTCTTCGCCCACCATTCCAGGGGGTTCACCACAGATGCTGCAAGAGTTGCTTACGTGACTAACCTGCTGACTGGCCGCGCTGCTCAGTGGGCCACTGCTTCCTGGTCCATGGGGGCCAGTTTCTGCTCTTCCTACGATGACTTTGTGGCTGAGCTTCGGAAGGTATTCCATCATCCAGTGTACGGTCAGGATCCGGGTGTCCGATTGAGCAGGATCCAGCAGGGCAGTGGCAGTGTCACTGACTACTCAGTCGAGTTCAGGCTGGCTGCGGCTGAGAGTGGCTGGAACGACCAGTCACTTCGGGTAACCTTCCGTAGGGGCCTCAGCGATGCCGTCAGGGATCAGCTAGCCACCCGGGAGGATCCTACCTCTCTCGACGACCTTATCAGCCTTGCCATCCGCATCGATGGACGTCTCCGCGAGAGAAGGCGCGAGCGAGGTCTACGGGGAACCGTTTCTACCTCTCAGCCATCCAGAGCTTCCGAAGGGGGCTCTTCTTCGTCGCACTCCACTTCCCCTGTGGCAAGCCTGTCCTCCTCCCAGACAGTGACAGAGGAGGAACCTATGCAGCTTGGGCGTACACGACTGACTCCCGCTGAACGTGAGGCCCGGTTCAAGGCAGGTCTCTGTCTTTACTGCGGTCTTAAGGGACACCGGATCAGCGAGTGTCCTACGCGGCCAAAAGATTAGGCTCACTGGGACCCCGGGAGATCCTAGTGAGCCGTCTTTCCTGTTCCCGCCATCCTGCTCCGGCTAACCATCTTGTGAGCGTTACCCTGGCTTGGGCAGACCAGCGGCTCACTGTAGGCGCACTCATCGATTCGGGAGCTGATGGGTGTTTCTTGGACTCTACGTTTGCTGCTCAAGCTAACATTCCATGTGAGGAATTGGAGAGGCCAATAGAGGCCTTTGCTCTGGATGAGCGCCGCCTGGCCAGTGTTACCCGACAGTCCTGTCCCGTGTCTCTCACTATTGCTGGAAACCATGTGGAGAGCCTTCAGTTCTTCGTCATCCAGTCTCCCTTAGTTCCTGTGATCTTGGGGCGTCCCTGGTTGGCTCAGCATGAGCCACACATTGCTTGGTCGTCTGGTAACATTTTGGAGTGGAGCTCCTCCTGTCACGCCCGGTGTCTTCAGGCCGCACCTGGTCCAGCAGTCCAGACTGTTCCGATTGCCCCTCCTCCCGATCTTTCCTCTGTTCCTCCCGAGTATCATGATCTCGGGGAGGTCTTCAGCAAGACGCGGGCTCAGTCTCTCCCTCCGCATCGGCCATATGATTGTGCTATCAACCTCCGTCCTGGGGCCTCTCTCCCTAGCAGTCGTCTTTACAGCCTTTCCATTCCCGAGAAGGCTGCTATGGACGATTACATTTCAGAATCGTTGGCGGCAGGGCTCATCCGACCCTCATCCTCCCAGGTGGCAGCTGGTTTCTTTTTCGTTAAGAAGAAGGATGGTGGTCTCCGACCCTGCATTGATTATCGCCAACTCAACGACATCACCATCAAGAATAAATACCCCCTGCCTCTGATGAGCTCCACCCTCGAACCCCTGACCCAGGCGACTGTCTTCACTAAGCTGGATCTCCGGAACGCCTACCATCTCGTTCGGATCCGGAAAGGGGACGAGTGGAAGACAGCCTTTAAGACTCCCCGTGGTCATTATGAGTACCTGGTAATGCCGTTCGGCCTCACCAACGCCCCGGCGGTGTTCCAGGCACTCATGAATGACATCCTTCGCGACGTGCTCGACCAATTCGTTGTCGTCTACCTTGATGACATCCTCATCTTCTCCAGGTCCCTCGAGGAGCATGTCCAGCACGTGCGGCAGGTTCTCGAACGCCTCCTTCGTAACCGGCTGTTCGTCAAGGCTGAGAAATGCCTGTTCCATTCTGAGTCAGTGGACTACTTAGGTTTTATCGTGGAGGGAGGCAAGACTCGAGCTGATCCTCGCAAGATCAAAGCGGTGGTGGAATGGCCGGATCCTAAGTCACGTAAGGAACTGCAGAGCTTCCTCGGGTTCGCGAACTTTTACAGGAGGTTCGTCCGAAACTACAGCTCTGTAGCAGAACCCCTCCCCCGTCTAACCTCCCCCTCTCAGCCGTTCGTCTGGTCCCCAGCTGCTCGCTCTGCATTTCTGTCGCTCAAGGAGAGGTTCACCAGTGCCCCCGTCCTACTCCATCCCGATCCCAAGAGGCAGTTCATAGTTGAGGTGGACGCTTCGGACACCGGATTGGGGGCTGTGCTCTCCCAACGATCAGAGACCGACCAGAAGGTTCATCCTTGCGCGTTCTTCTCCCGCCGGTTCCTTCCCGCCGAGGAGAACTACGATGTTGGTAATCGGGAGCTTCTCGCTGTAGTGGCTGCACTTGAGGAATGGCGCCATTGGCTGGAGGGGGCAGAGCATCCATTTACCATCTGGACTGATCATAAGAACCTGACGTTCATCCGGGCAACCAAACGTCTCAATGGTCGGCAGGCACGGTGGGCCAGTTTCCTCAGTCGGTTCGACTTCACACTGACTTATCGTCCTGGCTCTCGCAACACCAAGGCAGATGCTCTGTCTCATCAACACCTTAAGGAACCTGTAACGGTGGAGCCAAGTCCCGTCCTCCCTGAGACCAAGGTCGTTGGCGTGGTGACCTGGGGCCTTGAAACGGTGGTCAAGCGCGCCTTGCGCTCCAGTCCAGCCCTGAGCAACGTGCCGCCTCGCCGACTGTTTGTTCCGGACTCAGTGAGGTCTCGGGTCCTCAAATGGGGCCACACCAGTCAGCTCGCTTGCCACCCTGGAGTCCACCGCACTTTCACTTTCATAGCTCGACGGTTCTGGTGGCCCACTATGAGGAGGGACGTCAAGGAGTTTGTCATGGCCTGCACCATCTGTGCCCGCAGCAAGGCCTCTCACCAGGCACCGGCTGGTCTGCTGCAGCCCCTTCCTATTCCCAGTCGGCCCTGGTCCCATGTGGCGTTGGATTTTGTCTCTGGACTTCCTCCGTCTCAGGGCAACACAGTGATCCTGACGGTGGTGGATCGCTTCAGCAAGGGTGTTCACCTGGTGGCTTTGCCTAAGCTTCCTTCTGCTTCAGAAACCGCTGACCTCCTGATGAGCCACGTCTTCCGTTTGCATGGACTTCCCAAGGACATTGTGTCAGACAGAGGGCCCCAGTTTGTTTCCCGTGTGTGGCGTGCTTTCTGCAAGGGGTTGGGCGCCTCGGTCAGCCTTTCGTCGGGATATCATCCGCAGACTAACGGACAGACTGAGAGGATGAACCAGAGTGTGGAATCTGCTCTCCGTTGCGTCGCTGCCAAGAAGCCAACCTCCTGGAGTCAGTTTCTCCCCTGGGTCGAGTATGCGGTCAACTCCCTGGTCAGCTCCGCCACCGGCCTCTCGCCCTTTGAGGCATCCCTGGGTTACCAGCCGCCCGTCTTCTCTGCACAGGAGTCCGAAGTGGAGGTTCCCTCCGTGCAGACTCATCTGGACCGCTGTCGTCGTGTCTGGGAGATCACCAGGGCTGCGCTGCTCCGTGCTACGGAACGTGCCAGACGAGGAGCTAACCGTCGCCGATCCACAGCACCAGCTTACCAACCCGGACAGAGAGTCTGGCTGTCCACCAAGGATCTCCCCCTTCAGTCCTCTGCCAAGAAGCTGAATCCCCAGTTCGTTGGACCCTTCGAGATCCAGGAAGTACCCAGTCCTGCAGTTGTGCGTCTTAAGCTCCCGGCCTCCATGAAGATCCATCCGGTTTTTCATGTGTCCCGAGTAAAGCCTGTCTCCAAGAGCCCCCTTATGCCTCCGGCCCCAGCTCCGCCTCCCCCTGAGATTGTGGATGGGCATCCACAGTGGAAGGTCCGTCGGCTGATGGACGTCCGACGCAGGGGACGGGGGTTCCAGTATTTGGTTGACTGGGAGGGCTATGGGGTGGAGGAACGAAGCTGGGTATCCCGCCAGCTCATCATGGACCCTGGTCTGCTCGCTGAGTTCTATCGCCGTCACCCTGACAAGCCTGGCAGGTCGCCTGGTGGCTCCCGTAGAGGGGGGGGTACTGTTAGGGCTCGGTCTGTTGACCAACCTGGCAACCAGCAATGAGAGCGGGGGAAGGGCGCGTCTGAAACACCTGCAGCCTACCTACTCGTTAACCACTCTAGTATAAGTTTGTTTGCTTTCCAGAACTCGTCGCGAGTTCGTCCTGAACAGTCCCGTGAGTAAATTCTTCGTCTCGAGTTTTGTGACATTTCTGTGTCTCCCGGTGGAGTACAGATTGTAGTATTCTCCGTGTTTTTGCTTGTTTGATTATTCCCTTGTGTCAGTTCTCCTTGAGAGCTTGTTCGGAGAAGAACTCTCTTTGTGTTTTCCCCATTGGATTTTCCCATCGTGATTTCCTAGTTGAGATCAAGTTTTTGATATTCTAATTTCTCCTCTCTCACTGTGGATCTTATTACTCGGTTGGACTTCTACCTTAAAGGAGCAGTTTGTGTTTTTTTCCCTTTCGGACTTTAAAGGAGCAGTTTGTGTTTTTTTCCCTTTCGGACTTTAAGGGAGCAGTTTACGTTTTTTCCCTTTCGGACTTTAAAGGAGCAGTTTACGTTTTTTTCCCTTTCGGACTTTAAGGGAGCAGTTTACGTTTTTTCCTTTTCGGATTAAGGGGGCAGTTTACGTTTTCCCATTTTTAAGAAGCTATTCTCAAGTTCCGCCTGAAGCGCCTCCCCCTTCTGTCCAGGCCCGGCCGGCTCTCCTCTACGAGTCCTGCCAGGTTGGTGCTTTACTTTGTCTTGTGTTGTCGCTATTGGGTTCGTTCTACAAACCTTAACACTCCTTTTCTTTCATCCAACAGTAGTATAGTTTCCACTGGCACCCTGCTGGCCAACAGTATTGGTAGCAGTTGTTGGTAACCCGGGCCTTGCCCGATCTGGTATCGAAATCAGATTTATGATATGCATATTTGATTTGGCAGAGGTTTTACGCAGGATGCCGTTTCTGATGTAACCCTCCCTATTTATCCGGGCTTGGGACCGGCACAAAGAATGCATTGGCTTGTGCATCCTCAGTCGATAGGCATGGAGTGGTTTTGGAGAGATGGCATGGAGTTCTTAACTAGATTGTTTAGCACGATCTTGTAAATTTAGAGGATGCCTGAGGAGTGGGGAAGAAGTATAGTGGTACTGATTTTCAAGAATAAGTGTGATGTCCTGACCTGTAGTAACTGCGGAGGTGTAAAGTTGATCAGCCACAGCATGAAGATATGGGAAAGAAAAGTAAAAGCTATAGGTTAAGAGGAGGGGTGATAATTAGCAAGCAGCAGTATTGTTTATGCCACGAAAGAGAACTACAGATGCAATGTGTGCTTTGAGAATCTTGATGGAGAAGTATAGAGAAGGTCAGAAGGAGTTGCATTATGTCTTTGTGGAATTAGAGAAACCCTGTGATAGGAGAGGATGTGTGGTATTGTATGAGAAAGTTGGGAGTTGCAGAGTAGTATGTAAGAGGTGCAAGATATGTATGAGGGCAGTGTGACAGTGATGAGGTGTGTGGTAGGAATGACAGATGGGTTCAAGATGGAGGTGGGGTTACATCAAGGATCGGCTCTGAGCCCTTGTTTGCAGTGGTGATAGACAGGTTGACAAACGAGATCAGGCAGGAGTCTCTGCAATTTGTGTATTACTGTGTGTTTTAACTGAATGCACTTTCCTCGTGCGGTTCTGATTGCTTGCCTGAAAAATGAACAAACAAAGTCATGCCATGTCACAATAAGAATTTTTTATTACACCAATGCTGCCAGCTAGCAAGTTTGCTAGACCCGATAGAAGATAGCCAAATTGTTGTGCGTCGGAAAGGAACCAGTGCAGGGGTCCGGCAGGGTCAAGCCTGTAGGCACGTTTCTTTATATTCAGGGAAGGGAAATGCGGGATGTGTGTGGTGCAACTAGAGTCCTGGATGTGGGGTGTGTAAAAGACTGTTTGTGTGCAGGGCGAGTGTGGTGCGTGTGCAGGAATGTAAATGACTGGAGAGTGTTTGTGCGCGCTGGTGATGCGCAAGTCCAGGAGAAGGGGTTCGGTGGGAGGCAGTATGGGAGCACAAGGGAGGGGTCCGAGGAACACACGGGACGTGAGGAAGACGGAGCCCGAGAAGCACCGGGGGTTCTGGGAGAACGGGAGAGAGACACGGAATTAGACTCAGGAATCACAACGCAGGAATTGCAGGAGAAAAACACAGCCAAAGTGTCTAGCGATCTACTGGGTAACTACCGTACTAAATGGCACAATCTGGCACCAATTGCACGTCAGTGTCTTCTCTTATAGCTGGCTGCAGATTGGCTTCAGATGCGCTGATCTCCGATGAGCCTCTGGTGCGTGGCTGCGCTCTCAACGAGTGCGCTGATTGAACCCTGCCGGCAGACTCAGGCAGAGAAGTGCCTTGCGTCTGGACCGCAACACAAATTATGATGATGGGAATTCCAGCTCTCTTTAATGAGTCAGATCATTTGGCTCAGAAATAAGAGCCAAATTATGTATAATAAATGATGTATGATAACTAATGTAAAAACATCAAACACTATTACACTTGTGTTCAAGGTTTTATTTAAATGGAATTATGTTTCTTGGTGACCGGTGCAACATACAAGTCTCACCATGCTTGGATCTTAATGTTATTACCAAAGTGAGATGTTTCTGGATCGTATTTAACAAATATGTTATAGGATCATCCTATTATTCTGTCTTGTATTAATTTACAAAAAAAAAAAAAGCAGCTTGACGGGAGCCGGCTCCCATCATTCACTTAAAGGAGCCGGCTCATTGAGCTAACTCGTTCGGAATTAACACCCCAACACACCAACACATCGCTACTAAAAAGTAAGTCATAAGTTCATTATAAGTTATCTTTCAATCTTATCTTGTGATCATGGGTCAGTGCCATGGCTGTGTTTAGAAGTCCCTCTGGACTCAGCATCGGCGGTTAGTTGGGATGTATAGTATCAACCAGAGACATGATCAACTTCTCCTCCATCTTGACTGACAAGATGCCTGTAAGGGGGGGGGGGCTTCTAGCCCTACTTGAAGTTGATTGGTGTTAGTTCGCACGAGCTGAAATTTTTTTTAACTCAACTGAACGCTTATTTCACCCATTTTGTAACGCTTCAAGTTTTGCCGTGATAAAATCCACCCATTTGCCTCACTGACTTTTCATGCATTCGCGCCGCTCATAAATTTCGCTTTGCAGTAGGTTAAACAGACCTTTACACTGGTGCTTGCTCCTGCAAAAAATTCTGACCATTCATGCCTGCACAATAAAGTTTCATTGATTTTGTGTTCTCTCCCATCCCGCAGGGAACACACATTATTTTACTTTGTAGTATTAATAAAGAAATGAAGAGATGCATAATGTAAGAACGTTATGCATGGTACGTGCATAATGTACGTTATGGTAATAACGTAGTGAAATTACATTCTAGTGCATAATTATATTCATACTAGTGCAATAATTACAGTTATCTAGTACAATAAGTACACCTATTCTAGGGCAAAATTACATAGTATTTATTTTACTTATTGTTTTAGATCATGTGTTGTTGGCTTTGGTTGTTTGTTTTGCTGGGGTTTTATTTTGTTTCTGTGTCTTTAAGTGGGTGATGCAGAACATCCTACACCAGATTTGCCATATTTAGTGGCTGCATTAAGGCGTTGAACTATGTCCACAAAGCCTTTCCCAGCAATGAAGTTATACGGCCGAATGTCTCTACAGCAAAGTGTGACACATTGCTTGATAGTATCTTGTTCAATATGAGCATGAAGAAGTGCATTATCTTTGAAGGAGGGCTTACTTTAACCAGAGAGAATGGAGCAGGTATGTTGCTTCGACCCAAAAGTGCCAGATTTGTGGCCATTGTAGATCAATATTTTTGCACATTTGTCAAAACTAACAGTCCAGTCCAGTCCAGTTCATTTCCATCTTTGTCGGTAACAACTGAATTTATTTTTGCAAATGTCAGATTTTCCTTGCTTTGCTTTTGTTTTGTAATGACCTGCTTTTTTGTGTTTTTTTTCTTTTCCTACCACCATTTTTCTCCCCAATTGTACTTGGTCAATTAACCCACTCTTCCGAGCCATCCCAGTCGTTGTTCCACCCCCTCTGCTGATCCGGAGAGGGCTGCAGACTACCACGTCTCCTCCGATACATGTGGAGTCGCCAACTGCTTCTTTTCACCTGACAGTTAGGAGTTTCGCCAAGGGGTCGTAGTGCGTTGGAGGATCACGCTATTCCCCCCGGTTCCCCCTCCCCCCTGAACAGGTGCCCTGACCGACCAGAGGAGGCGCTAGTGCAGCGACCAGGAAACATACCCACATCCGGCTTCCCGCCTGCAGTCATGGTCAATTGTGTTTGTAGGGACGCCCCACCAAGCCTTAGGTAACACGGGGATTCGAACCGCCGATCCCCGTGTTGGTAGGCAACGGAATAGACCGCAATGCTACCTGGACACCCTATGACCTTTTATCTTCTTTTCAACTTCATTTGTTGTCTTCATGCTTCTGGTTAGCGCTAGCTAAATCCTTGGACCCACAGTTTATTATTTGTCCTCCTCTTCCCATCCGCTACAAAGTTTAAAGTGCCTGCTCCCTTCGAAATTTACATTGAGAACCGCGGGATCTCAATCCCAATGCTGGACATTACAGACATGGAAACCCTTTGAGCAGTGGACACGAAGATGGTTGAAAAATGGTGTGGGGTTCATTGAAAGTTTAACCTCTACTGCTACTACTTTCAGCTGCTCCTGTTAGGAGTCATCACAGTGGATCATCCGTTTCCATCTCTTCCTGTCCTCTTATTCTTCCTCTGTCATGCCAGCCACCCTGCATGTCCTCCCTCACCACATTCATAAACCTCCTCTTTGGCTTGCCTCTTTTCCTCTTGTCTGGCAGCTCCATATTCAGCATCCTTCTTCCAATATACCCATCATCCCTCCTCCACACATATCCAAACCATCTCAATCTTACCTCTCTTGCTTTGTCGCAAAACCGTCCAACCTGAACTGTCCCTCTGATATACTCATTCCTAATCTTGTCCATCTTCATCACTCCCAACTCTGCCACCTCCAGCTATGCCTCCTGTCTTTTAGTCAGTGCCACCGTCTCCAAACTATACAGCATAGCTGGTCTCACTACCATTTAATAAACCTTCCCTTTTACTCTTGCTGGTAACCTTGTGTTTCAAATCACTCCTGACACTCTTCTCCACCCTGGCAGTACGGTCTTCTTCACCTCTCTTCTGTACTCCCCATTACTTTGAACAGTTGACCCCAAGTATTTAAACTCATACGCCTTCATCAGCTGTACTCCTTGCATCCTCACAATTCTGTTATCCTCCCTCTCATTAATGCATCTCATCATTCATCTCATTCATATTCCATCTTGCTCCTACTGGCTTTCATTCCTTTTCTCCAGTGCATACCTCCATCTCTCCAGGCTCTCCTCAACCTGCTCCCTACTCTCACTACAGATCAGTGTCGTCTGCAAACATCATAGTCCACGGAGACTCCTGCCTGTTTGCGTCCATCACCATTGAAAACAAGAAAGGGTTCAGAGCCAATCCTTGATGTAGTCCCACCTCCACCTTGAACCCATCTGTCATTCCAACCACACACCTTGCCACTGTCTTCATACCTATCCTGCACCACTCTTACATACTTCTCTGCCACTCCCAATTTCCTCATAGAATACCAAACCCTCTCTCTTGGCACCCTGTCATATGGTTTCTAATCCCACAAAGACACAATGTAACTCCTTCTGACCTTCTCTATACTTATCCATCAGCATTCTCAAAGCAAACATCACATCTATAGTGTTCTTTTGTGGCACGAAACTATACTGCTGCTTATTAATCATGACCTCTCCTTTTAACCTAGCTTCCACTTCTTTTTCCCACATCTTGATGCTGTGGCTGATCAACTTTATACATTTGCAATTACTACAGCTCAGGACATGACCCTTACTCTTGATGCTTAACCACCACCTTACCTTAACCCTAAACTTAACTCTGCCAAACCTGTATGTAATTAATATTAATACATTGCCCTGAACCATCCCAGGAAAAAGCTTCCTGCCACTGGATAAAAAAGCTCCAGGCGTCCCACGCTGCTGCAGGATCTTTAATATTGGAGTCTACTGAATGCCCAGTGTTACCTCATAAAGATGTATAAATGCTGAAGCTTTTCACAAGGTGTTGGTATAGGACAGGAATGAGAATGTGTTGCACCTCCAGGCCTCCACCCATCCCTCTTTTAATCAGCCCCACTTTCTTCAGACTGCGTTGCGCATCACTTCACATAACTCGACACAACCAAACTAACATTAAGGAAAATAAGCACTGTGACTTACAGTGCGTTACTGACTGTGTTCATGCCATAGCTAGTAGACTCTGACTATACTGGCCAGCTGTTGAGTAGTAAATGAGGTGCTGTGCATTGTACAACTATGCACATACATTCTCTTTCAAATGAGATTGTAAATAGCAAGTTTCTTTGTTTAGCGTTAACAGCTGATTTGAACATAACATGAAACACAGTCCTCTTTACGCATGTACACCAGTGATGTCACAGTTACCTATTCCCCTCCCATTGCCATCCTAGTATTGCTGTAGTTCCCTATAGGCAGCTATACTTAACTTACAAATGCTAAACTATGCTTCAAACATCTACCATAGTTTGAAAACCCATTAAAGGATAAGGTAACCGTTAGGACTGGGTATTGTCAAGAACCCCACAATTCAATTCAATTTCGATTCTTAAGGCTACGATTCGATTCGATATCGATTCAATTCGATATTGATCCAATATGCTTCGATATCGATTCAATAATACTTGTAGATGACAAAAATACCCAAATTATTCATTGAGTACCTTCTGATATTTGTTATATAATAATGTGTGCATTATTTGTATTGTTTTAGAACGAACTGACCCCAAAATGTATTTTACCATTTCATTGTGCTTTAATGAATAGAAAATAAAACATTAGTAGTACAGTATTGTACCTGAGCTGAACTTGCAGCACAAAAGTAATATACATAACTGTGCTGTAATTACATGGAAAAAAGTAAAGTGCATGTAAACTAAAAATACTCTTTCCTCTTAGTTTGAATTGAAATGTAAACAAAGGCACACAATGTGCTAAGTGCTACTCTCTCTGCTGACTTTAACGACTCGACGAAGGCTTCCTTCACCTCCGTGTACAGCTTTGGAATGGCGACTTCTGTCGTATGTTTTCGTGTTGGTATGGCGTAGCGTAGCGTGGTTCCAGTGTGTGTACCATCTTCTTAAAGCTCTCGTTTTCCACGACACTGTACGGGCGTAGGTCCTTACAGATGAAGATCGCCACAGACTCTGTTATCTTCTGTGCGCGCACAAAGCTTGACTGTAGTTTGCAGACAAAGGATTTGTCTAGCTGCATTTGTTTGCAATCCACAGGTTTAGCTTTAGCTGCAGGTTGCAAAACTTCTGCGTGGTGTCAGCTCAAATGGTTGCGTAGGTTAGTCGTATTGTTGCGGTATTTTAATACTGACTCGCAAAGCTTACACACGACATGATTTCTATCGACTAACTCTGTTCCGGTTTTACATCTGAATCCAAAATGTGTCCAAACGTCGGATTTTAAAGTTGTAGGCGCCGACTTTAAAGCGTTACTACTGCCCGTTTCTGCCGCCATTTTGTTGAATAAACAAGTGGGATTTGCGTTGTAGGGAGGCCCCACTTGACCGTGGGGCCTCCGTACAACACAAATCACACTACGCCCAGAATGGAGTGGGGCTTCATTACAACGGAAATCATCGATTTCAAGATTTTCTGAATCGATATTGAATTGGGAAAAAATATATTGCAATGCACTGATGAATCGATTTTTTTTTTACCCAGCCCTAGTAACCATCTTACCCATTAAAGGGTAAGATGGTTGAGTCTGCACATTTATAACTGTTGCATTAGGTTTAAACTGTTGGGGCAGCTGTTTTTTGACCCAGAAGAAAAAAAAAAGACTATTGTGTAAAAAATGAAATTAATATGTAGTTAAGGAATTGATAGTTAATCCTTCCACCATATCTTAAAATCTTGTCTAGCTTGATATACTTACTTGTAGGCTAGAAGGTTTATAAACCAAGTAGACCTGGCTTACGTGTTGCCCACTTTCTTGACTCATTAGTTTATAAAGAAGATGAAGATAATAAGCCACACCAAAGGGGATTTGTGTTCATAGTAAGCAACAAAATTAGTTATTTAACTGCCCAACATCACCAAGCAGGGAAATATAGTTTTCATCCATGAGTGAAACCAAATTGAAATACGGAAATATAGATCTATTTCCATTACCCAACGTTAGTCCAAGGGTACTTTTCGATCACCCGGTACAAGTGACCCAAGTTCAATATTTACAGCTTTTACAAATGTTTGATATTTGTTTTTATTTTTACTGTTTTTATTTTCACTCTTATTTGATCTTGCTCTTATTCATGCCTTGTCTGGTTTTATCTGTTTTTTTTTTGTTTTTTTTTGTGAAGCACTTGTAACATTGTTTTAGAAAGGTGCTATATAAATAAAATTATCGATATATACACTCACCGGCCACTTTATTAGGCACACCTGTCCAACTGCTCGTTAACGCAAATTTCTAATCAGCCAATCACATGGCAGCAACTCAATGCATTTAGGCATGTAGACACGGTCAAGACGATCTGCTGCAGTTCAAACCGAGCATCAGAATGGGGAAGAAAGGTGATTTAAGTGACTTTGAACGTGGCATGATTGTTGGTGCCAGACGGGCTGGTCTGAGTATTTCAGAAACTGCTGATCTACTGGGATTTTCACGCACAACCATCTCTAGGGTTTACAGAGAATGGTCCGAAAAAGAGAAAATATCCAGTGAGCGGCAGTTCTGTGGGCGAAAATGCCTTGTTGATGCCAGAGGTCAGAGGAGAATGGCCAGACTGGTTCGAGCTGATAGAAAGGCAACAGTAACTCAAATAACCACTCTTTACAACCGAGGTATGCAGAAGAGCATCTCTGAACGCACGACACGTCGACCCTTGAGGCAGATGGGCTACAGCAGCAGAAGACCACACCGGGTACCACTCCTGTCAGCTAAGAACAGGAAACTGAGGCTACAATTCGCACAGGCTCACCAAAATTGGACAATAGAAGATTGGAAAAACATTGCCTGGTCTGATGAGTCTTGATTCCTGCTGCGGCATTCAGATGGTAGGGTCAGAATTTGGCGTCAACAACATGAAAGCATGGATCCATCCTGCCTTGTATCAACGGTTCAGGCTGCTGGTGGTGGTGTAATGGTGTGGGGGATATTTTCTTGGCAACACCACAGCCTACCTGAGTATTGTTGCTGACCATGTCCATCCCTTTATGACCACAGTGTTCCCATCTTCTGATGGCTACTTCCAGCAGGATAACGCGCCATGTCATAAAGCTCGAATCATCTCAGACTGGTTTCTTGAACATGACAATGAGTTCACTGTACTCAAATGGCCTCCACAGTCACCAGATCTCAATCCAATAGAGCACCTTTGGGATGTGGTGGACCGGGAGATTCGCATCATGGATGTGCAGCCGACAAATCTGCAGCAACTGCGTGATGCTATCATGTCAGTATGGACCAAACTCTCTGAGGAATGTTTCCAGTACCTTGTTGAATCTATGCCACGAAGGATTAAGGCAGTTCTGAAGGCAAAAGGGGGTCCAACCCGGTACTAGCAAGGTGTACCTAATAAAGTGGCCAGTGAGTGTATATATATATATATATATATATATATATATATATAATTTTTTTGCTTACATGTGGCACAGATCAAATATGTGTTATATGACTTATTATATGACTGTGGAAGGAACCAGGAAAAAAAAATCACAATGAATCAGAAATTTTCAGATCTGATTTTGACCACCCTGATATTTGCAAATAATTTTTCAGGTCATTGCGAATTGCATGTTATTTAAACATTTGATTGACGTTTACACATGTGGTCATTTACTTTCTACATCTATGACCCAACTCTTGTGTAGGCCTACATATGCGAGTTGTTTCAAGTGCATACCAGAGGGTTATGGCGTAAACACAGGAATTGGATACGGGTAATTTTAGAAAAAAAAAAAATCAAATGTAGGCAAAATATCAGAAGTGGGTATCAAGATCTGCGATGTAAACAGCATGCTTTTTTCTGTTTACATTGAATTATTCCTGATGTTTTTGATTCCTAATGTTTTTTACTTGCAAGCATCTTTAAGCAAGCATTAGCATCTAATATTAGCCAGTTAGCTCATCCTCTTACCAAACAATTTCCAGTAGTTGAAACGCAGCTGATGATCTTTTGCTTATATCTGGCATTAGGCAGTGTTAGGCAGTAATGTATATTGAATGAATTGATGGCAAAAGTCTAACTCAGTCCGAAGTCCTAAATCCCATCAGATGCTCCATAAGGTCTCATTTATGAAGTGTGCCCCACATAGAATTGAGTGTTACCCCTGGACTGAGGTTTCTTTAAGATTGGACAAAATTCAGCCAAGCTTTGAAAGCTGGGCTGCTTTGCTTTGTTGTTATGTGTATGCTATACCCAGAAGGGCACAAATCTGAATAACCTAGACAAACACAACTGTTCCATTTTTTTCCGTTCTTTTTTTCTGTTTGTTGTTTGTTTTTTTCTTGTTCCTGTAATGAAGAAAATGCCCAGAAATAAAAAGTAAAAAAAAAACAGCAACAATTTGTTGTCCAACTTGATCAAATAGTAGGCAGTGAGTTGGCTGACAGTGGTGTATGTACCTTATCACCATATGTACCTACCATTCTAACTAGCATGGTTCTTTTTTTCCCCTCTTTTTGAGTGCCACTTAGGTCCCATCTGCGTTGTTTATTGAGCAATAAACAACTTGCAAGTCGGATGTAAAGAGTCTTGCTTAGAACCCACTTAAGGATTATAGTATGCCTGAAAGTGGAAAGGTTTTGGGTCTTTCTTGAAGGATTCAAACGAGTCTGTAGCTCTGACGAAAGCAGGGAGTTTGTTCCACCATTTTGGGGTCAAGTCAGAGAGATCCATGACTAAAGCTTGTTGCTTTTGGAGCGGGCATAGATAGTAGTCTACCAGAGGTAGAAGTGAAGTAAGCAGAAGTGTACATGTTAGTGTAGTTTTGCAGATTATATTTCCTTGAACTGCCTGGAGTGCCAGCAGAAAGGTTTTAAACTTTACTTTATGTAGAGATACAGAGTTTTCTTATGGCTTTCTGATTTTGTTCACAGAGATGAGAGACAAACTTCGTAAGTGGAGGGAAGATAATTGCAGAAACAGTGAACAAATTGTGGATGTTGGTGAAGAGCTCATAAGTGAACATGGATCTAAACTTGGAGATGACAGTAAGTATGCCTAACTGAAAATTAATCAACATATTATTATAGACCATCTAAGAGCTTATTTTTTAGATTACTGGGAATCTTAAGAAATTCTGAGATTCTCAGTAATACTAAAAACTAAATGCTAACATCTACAATTTTTAAATATAGCTGCAGGCAGCGATGAAGGGGCCAAGCAGTTCACCAGGGCAGAGTCACCATGGCAGAGTCACCATGAAACTTGATCTGCTCATGTTTAACACGTGGCTGTAAGCATTGATAGCAAACATTTGTTTTTGCTAATTGCAACGCCCACCAATGACCCCACAATGACACAAAATTTGTTGCACACACTCAGGAAGTTGTCCTGAGTCCATATACATCAAAGAGTTGCTTTGATGTATTTACACCAACACTTCCTGTTGGGCGGGTTTGCTGCTGATTTCGATTGGCAGTGATGGAGGAATGGTTTCAAAAACCAAAAATCCATCTGCTAACCTTTGTGAGGCTTGGGCTGAAGATCATCTATGTCTGGTTTGGTGAAGATTGGGCAAACTTTGCGGCCTCCGAAAAAAATGTATATATTTGTGTCTCCCTCTCACCGTTTTTCGGGTGGTGTGTGTCTTCCTTGAGCTTGGTTCCTCTACCAGAGGCCTGGGGGTTTGAGGGTTCTGCACTATCTTTATATATATATATATATATATATATATATATATATATATATATATATATATATATATATATATATATATATATATGTATGTGTCTGTCTGTCTGTCTGTCTGTCTGTCATAGGGCATTCTCTCATTCTATTAACCATCTGCTATGCATATCTGAGACTATCAGAATTGTGCAGAAAAGTGTCTGTGAATGTTCTCATTCATCCAGGTCATGGTTATCCAAAGGAGTTGAATCAAGTGCAACTGGACTTGGTATATATCCTTGAAGACGTTTTGCCTCTCATCCAAGAGGCTTCCTCAATTCGTGCCTTTCTGACTAGACAAAGCTAGTCTGACTGGCTGGTGATGAGACTCAGAATTTATCCTCTTTGGAGTTGTTGTCAGAGCTATAGATGTCCATGGCTCTTTGTGTTCCGATGTTTACCAACGCCCGTCACTAACAGAGCCATAGATATGAGTGGCTCTTTTGTGTACGGATGTTTGGCCGTGCCCGTCACCATCGGAGATATTGATTTGCATTTGTTTAGCAGTGACGGTCGTTGGGGGTGTTAGTTTCGACTTCATTATTCAGTGGTCATGAGAGTCGTTGGAGCCATTAGTGACCGACTGTTGTTCTCGGAGGCTAGGCTTCTTGAGTCTCCTGGGTAGAGATGAAAGGACGGCATTGTAAGCGGGAGATAGGTGGTGTCGCAGACCTCCTCCTCTGTTGAGGGATGGTTTTTCCCATTTCACATAGATGGCTTCCTTCACCCCTCTTTCAAACCATTTATCTTCTCTGTCCAAAATGTGTACGTTGCTGTCCTCGAAGGTGTGTCTTCTCCTTTAGGTGTAGATAGACTGCTGAGTCTTGTCCTGAGGAGTTTGGCCTTCTGTGTTGGGCCATCCGTTTGTGTAGTGGTTGTTTGGTTTCTCCTATGTATAGGTCAGTGCAATCCTCATTGCATTGTACAGCATACACCAGATTGCTTTTTTGGGTGTGTGGTACACGGTCTTTGGGATGAACATGTCTTTGTCGGGGTGTGTTGATGGGTTTGAAGTATACCGGGATGCGGTGTTTGTTGAAAATTCTCCTGAGTTTCTCGGAGACCCCAGAAACATACGGGATGACTGTGCTCTTCCTTCTGTTCCTTTTCTCCTCGTCGCTCACCTGGTTGGTCTTTTCGGAATGTGTTGCAGTTTTCACAAAGGTCCAACTGGGCCACATATCTGAACCAGTGGCTCGGAGGTGTTCCTCTGAAGGAGTTCAGGGCCCTGTGTTCTACCTCTTCCATATATAAGTTGGCCATAATGGGCGATACTGGGGAGCCCATTGCACAGCCGTGTTTCTGTCTGTAGAACTGGCCCCTGAATTGGAAATATGTAGTGTTCAGGCAAAGGTCCAGTAGTTGGTTCAGATATGTGGACGACACATGGGTCAAAATCCAAACACAAGAGGTGCAAGCGTTTACCAAACACATCAACTCAGTGGACAAGAACATTAAGTTCACAAGGGAAGACGTAAAGAACAACAGTTCGCCCTTCCTGGACTGTGACATCCACATTGGGGAAGACAGGAGCCTCCACATTGTTGCAGTTTTCACAAAGGTCCAACTGGGGTAGCCGTAGTTTTTTAAAGCTCCCCTCAGGTGTTTGTGTTCTTCTCGTTGGGCCTGAGTGCTGCTGGGCACATTGTCAGCTCTGTGTTGCAGAGTTCTGATGATGCCCAGTTTGTGTTCCAGAGGGTGGTGTGAGTCGAAAAGTAGATATTGGTCTGTGTGTGTAGGTTTCCTGTAAACCCCAATGTGGACGTCACAGTCCAGGAAGGGCAAACTGTTGTTCTTTACGTCTTCCCTTGTGAACTTAATGTTCTTGTCCACTGAGTTGATGTGTTTGGTAAACACTTGCACCTCTTGTGTTTGGATTTTGACCCATGTGTCGTCCACTTATCTGAACCAACTACTGGACCTTTGCCTGAACACTACATATTTCCAATTCAGGGGCCAGTTCTACAGACAGAAACACGGCTGTGCAATGGGCTCCCCAGTATCGCCCATTGTGGCCAACTTATATATGGAAGAGGTAGAACACAGGGCCCTGAACTCCTTCAGAGGAACACCGTAGAGCCACTGGTTCAGATATGTGGCCCAGTTGGACCTTTTTGAAAACTGCAACACATTCCGAAAAGACCAACCAGGTGAGCAACGAGGAGAAAAGGAACAGAAGGAAGAGCACAGTCATCCCGTATGTTTCTGGGGTCTCTGAGAAACTCAGGAGAATTTTCAACAAACACCGCATCCCGGTATACTTCAAACCCATCAACACACCCCGACAAAGACTGGTTCATCCCAAAGACCGTGTACCACACACCCAAAAAGCCATCTGGTGTATGCTGTACAATGCAATGAGGATTGCACTGACCTATACATAGGAGAAACCAAACAACCACTACACAAACGGATGGCCCAACACAGAAGGCCAAACTCCTCAGGACAAGACTCAGCAGTCTATCTACACCTAAAGGAGAAGACACACGCCTTCGAGGACAACAATGTACACATTGTCGACAGAGAAGATAGGTGGTTTGAAAGATGGGTGAAGGAAGCCATCTATGTGAAATGGGAAAAACCATCCCTCAACAGAGGAGGAGGTCTCTGACACCACCTATCTCCAGCTTACAATGCCGTCCTTTCATCTCTACCCAGGAGACTCAAGAAGCCTAGCCTCCAAGAACAACAGTCGGTCACTAACGGCTGCAACGACTCTCATGACCACTGAATAATGAAGTCGAAACTAACACCCCCAACGACCGTCACTGCTAAACAAATGCAAATCAATAGCTCCGATGGCCACGGGCGCGGCTGCACATTAGAGCACAGGAAAGCCACGCATATCAATAGCTCTGATAACGACGGGCACGGCTAAACATCGGTACACAAAAGAGCCACTCATATCTATAGCTCTGTTAGCGACGGGCGTTGGTAAACATCGGAACACAAAGAGCCATGGACATCTATAGCTCTGACAACGATTCCAAAGAGGATAAATTCTGAGTCTCATCACCAGCCAGTCAGACTAGCTTTGTCTAGTCAGAAAGGCACGAACTGAGGAAGCCTCTTGGATGAGAGGCGAAACGTCTTCACGGATATATACCAAGTCCAGTTGCACTTGATTCAACTCCTTTGGATGTGCAGAAAAGTGCAAAAGTGCTGACACTTTCTGTTGTATTGCTACTTGTGCTGAATTACATTAAAATAAGCTACATTATAAAAGAAAGTGCAAACAACAATGCCACATAGAGCTGTTGCAGCAAATGCCACGGAATGCCACATAAAGATGGTGATTCAGTAATTGTTTCCGCCAGTGACATCACAAAATTGTTCTACCGATAGAGACAATTTTGGTGCTGTTTCAGAGACAAAGAAGATTGTTCAATATTATGGATGCTAACGGGAGTGTTAACCCCACAGCATATACATAGAAAACACTTAAAATTGTGATTGCAGCTTCTTGTGTTTATTTATTTATTTGTTTTAAACTTTTGAATAGAAAGTGTTGTCACATAGGGCTGTTATTACTGCTCATTGGAGCCATGACAAAAGATCTGGTCAACAAAATATTAACAACAAAAATCAAGTTAAGGGGTGTGTAGTCAGTGTGCAGTGATGACGTTTGGAACAATGAAAACAGTACAGGGTTAACAATACAAAGTAACAAAAGTAGAAAGTTATTAGGCACCAGCCTTGCAGAGGGTGTTGGCAGCAGAGTGAGGTCAAATTAACACCAAGCTTTTTTGTCCTACCACTTGTAGCCTTGTTGCCAGTCTATTTAATAAAGGCATGCAGACTGACAGACAGACAGACAAGTCACAGGTCCTTATGAGTTGAAAACCAAAAATAAGGATCTTAAAAGGCCATAAGACAATAATCTGTACCTGAACGTGTGCTCAGTAAATACTGAAATAAAGATTGAAAGACAAAAATGCTATAGACCTATTGTAAGCATGATATAATGACAGACACTGAAAATCGAATTAGCAAGTTGCAGAGTAATATTTTTAATTGTGTTAAGCTGTTTTTACTCGGCTGTAAGATTTTTGCATTGGAATAGTCAGTTTTATGGAGCATAAACAAATCAAAGGTTTAGGTTTCCTTTGTAAATGGGCTGCCTATATGAATTACCCAGTAAAACTGTCTTTCTTTGGCTGGTCATTATGATTCATACAGTTGTTAAAGAGGAAGATAAACACTTAACATGCCATGGTTTTATTGAAACCAGCCGTTAAACTGGCTGTGAAACAAGACGGCAATTATCAAAACAAGAGTTGGTATCATAAAATGTCATTAAAAACTGGAGGCATTTGTTTGTTTTGGCAGAACCCCTCGTTTTTTGGTGGGGTTAGAGTTTTATTGTGCTTTTTTTTAATGAATTATTTGGCAGTTTAGGTCTGACTTGGTTGTCAAAACCGACATGTTTGAATTTCAGTATGAATCACAATTGACTTCAGAAGCCAAGTTATTAGTCAATAAATTACTCTCACTCCTATAGTCGACTGAATAAAAAAATCATTAGACGTAAACCCAGGTGTTCACAAAGTACCAGTGAAATGTGCAAAGACGTCAATGAAAGGGGCTCACGCTTGCTTGTACACACAATTGCAATACTTATTTGCAGTTAAGTTTGTATGCACAAAACAGTCAAATGTCCATTGTTGAGCTTAAAGATTTGTTGAGCTCAAATCCAGTAGAACGTGAAAGACATGCAAGACATTATTCTGAAATAAGTTATATTATGCAAGGCTGTCCTCTTCATCTTTTTAACTCGTTTTATTTTCATATTAAGGAAAAAATATATTGTAACTACATTTATTTGTTTGAAAATCAGCTATTAATTGTCCAAAATTAATTAATTATCCATGATTATGTGGATAATAAAAAAAATGTAAAAAAATGGTGTAGAGTGCTGTTCTGGGGGCTGCTCTCCATAGATTCTAAGTCCTTCTGCACGCCCCGTGCTCATCAGCGCCAGAAATGAATGAATGATACTTACCTTGCTTCTCTTTAGATGTGCTTGGGTAATTGTAAAATTGTCTGTGCTCTTTCTTTTTGAATCAGTGCCAACGTGTCAGAGTAGTGGTCTTCTGAAAAGCCAGGAGCTACTTAATTAGGTTGTGTCCCAAACTTCCAAACTATTAGCCTATCTAAAAAGAAGTAAATTTGTAATTAGCTGTATTAGCAATAAACCAATTAGAACATAATGGTCAGCTAACATTTCTGTGGCATTTAAGCTAATGTGTGTCTCAGTAACTAGAAAAAGGAACTAGAAACTTGAGCCTCATTTAAGGGCTTGTTCCCTGAATAACAATGAATACCAAGCATGTTAAATGAAATTAGCAGAAATACAGCTTACAATAAATGTATGCCCACATGTTTTTCTTTTATATATTTGAAACATTTCTCACTCTAATTCTTATTAACTCTCTATACTCTTCCAGCAGTATCGTTTAGTGTGTGTATTTAGTGATGAGTGGTCAGCCAATGATTTATAGGATGCAAGGTAATATCATTTTTGCCATGATAATTAACTTTTTATTACCATTTTTTATTTGAGCATTGGCAAATTAATCCTTAATTTGGTGTAGAGCTAGGCTATTGCAGTTGAAGGCTAAGCTAACAATGCTGTCTACTTTGCACCTTTATTAAAAAATCTTTAAACCACAAGTGGATTTAGCATTGACTGAATTATTGCAAGCTTGATTGTCACTTAAAGGCAGAACGAGTAGGATTTTCTTAAAAATCAGTGTATAGACTCATACAAAAATGATCCCTCTCAGTCATCACTTATGAACCACTAGACATGTGTGGCAATGTCTGTTTCTGCAGAGACCCTGTCCACTGCCTGTATTTTCTTATTTGTCTTATTTTGCTGTGTATGACATGTTTCTGGCCATTAATCTTTGGGCAGCGGGACTCTATAAAAATGTAGTGACCAGGTGCCACATCAAGATCGTAAACATGCATTCTAGAGGAAGCTACAACAAGTACCGAAAAAATTGAAATCTAGTGAGGTGAAATGCTAAGCGGACAAAGCTCGTTCCAAAACTAGAGTGAATCTGGGGTTTGCTTTCACCTGCTGGCGAGCACTGAAAGAGAGGATGGCGATGAAAAGTGACACGGAGTTGGCCTGTACACTGGGATCTGTTCTTGACACTGTGGTCAAGGGGCGTGGCCTTCTGGTGACGTTGAACTGGGGAGAAGGGGCTAAATTTGAATGTTGTGTTTACAAATGACAAATCCTACTAATTGTGCCTTTAAATAAGCTATAGAAGTAACTTGATGGCATAGGTCTAATTAATTCATGGATCAGATCTTTGTTTCAGACCACAGTCAATTAATTACTGACTCTGAATATGTGTTTGATCGGAGGAAGGGTTGTCTGAGCTTGGCTATTATGTTACTCTTTTTTTCTTTAAAAAAATATTTCTGATTCCCCCCCCCTTTTTTTTCTCCCTCCAATTTAGTGGCCAATCGCTCCCTATTCTTAGTTCAAGCACCCACCTTCGTATTGCATGTGTTCGCCAACTGCATGTCTCCGGCCGGCAGTCTCAAAGGAGACGCCTCGCCACTTCCGTGACAAGGCAAATCCAGGCTGAATAACTGCTTTTTCCGACACACACAGAGACGCATTCATATGACGAACACAAGCCGACTCCGCCCCCCCTCCCGAAGACAACGTTGCCAATTATTGCTGCTTCATCGAATCCGGCCATAGTCAGATCTGATGAGACCGGGGCGCGAACCCCGGTCCCCAGTGGGCAACTGCATTGACACAAAGCCGATGCTCAGACCACTACACCACCGCGGACCCAGATGTTACTCTTTAAACTGTATGTTCATGTGTTTAGTCCAATATAGTCTGATTTGCTGTGATAATCAAGAAAGCATCTTGGTTTATATGTATCTCAGCAGAGTGGGGTAATTAGCCAAGTACAACTGGGAAGAAAAAGGGGGAAAAGAATCCCCCCCAAAAAAAGACCATATGCGACATTAACTGCAACATTGGTTCTGCTTTTTTGGTTCCACTAAGCATATATATATATATTTTTTTTTTTAATAGAACTGCTTACCTTATTCTTTATAGCAGACCTAATATAATTTGACCCTTCTGATGACCTGATGAATAAAATATTTAAAGTAATAGGCCTATCAGAAATGTATACAATTTAGATGTGAGCTACCACTGACCTTTGGTGAAATGTATTTTCTTTATTGTTTTGGTACATCACATAGGATTTGTTTCAGAATAGAAAACATGATGTGCTGCTGTTATGGTAAAAACATATGATGGTACAAATCTACTGGTCAATATATTTTTTCCAAAGTTGTGAAAATATTTTTCCCCTTTCTCTGTGTCACCATTGCCCAGTATGGATTATCTATGAGCAGGTGATGATTGCAGCACTGGACTGCAGCCGGGATGACTTGGCCTTGGTAAGTCCCTATCATGAAATGCCGTATGTGCTCAACAGTGTTGGAAACCATTTTTACCCATCACAACCATCCCCATGTTATGACACCCTGTACCAAATGTTAGTAAAGAAGACAATGTAAAAACGAGTAGAGAAGGATGCTTTAAATGTCAGTTGGGCTTGAATTTTATTTGATTTAAACTGCACTATTCTCGCAATTAATTTGCTTTGGTATAGCTTGAGTTCAAGATTTACAGCATTAAAAGTTTGGAAAACTAAAGTGTTCATTTCAGTAGGAAGAAAATGGATTGTGATTATAAATTGTTCACCTCTAATTTATATTGTTATTCTACTTCTAATTCTACTTACAGAGTCTCACTGAGTACAGAGAAAAACAAATTACTGCTAGTCTAGCTGTTGAAAAAACAGTCTTTAGCCATGAGGTTTGAACCGCACTGCTCACTTTGCATCTAAGCCAGAAAAGGAGAGGGTGTGATGATAATCCCTCCTCACATCTCTTCTATTTGTCAGGTCAAGTCAATTTTATTTGTCTCAGGGGGCTTTACAGCAATACAACATCCTGTCTTTAGACCCTCGTGTCGGATAAGGAACAGCTCCCTAAAAAACCCTTTAACAGGGAGAAAAAATAGGAAGAAACCTCAGGGAGAGCAACAGAGGAGGGATCTCTCTCCCAAGACGGACAATGTGCAATGGATGTTGTGTGTACACAATTTCCAGAATACAACAATTGAAAGAGGATAACAAAATTAAAATGGAATTATAAAATATATGAAGAATATGGTGAGGAGGATGTCAAGCAGCGTCTAGATGCCACTGGAACAGCCCAGGATCTGAGCTATGTGACCACCATCACCATGTATAGACCTGACAGGAGGACAGACTATACATGCACACAGGGGAGACTCACATCACACCATTCACATACACAGGAGAAGAGACCAATATATATATATATATATATATATATATATATATATATATATATATATATATATATATATATATATATATATATATATATATATATATATATATATATATATACATCTTAGTGAGAGGAGGATATAACATTGAAACAGGATAACAAAATTATATGGATTTATAAGATATATAAAAAATGTGATGAAGAGGATGCCAAGCAGTGTCCAGGTGATGACCATCCTCACCATGGAGACCTGGGAGGAGGATAGACTGCATGTGCACATGGGAGAGACTCACATCACACCATTCACACACACAGGAGAAGAAAAAGAAGAAGACATCATTCAGAGAGAGAGTAAAGACGTGAGAGAAGAGAAGAGTTTGTAATATTCAATAATCTATACACTATAATCTCATTGGCAGAACAGTGCTTGGGGTAAATTAATTGAGACAGAAACCGACCCACCATGCCGTACCCACCGTGAAGTACTCAACTTAAAGACAATTAATTGTAGGCTGTGACAAAAAGATGAGTTTTAAGTTTGGATTTAAAGGACTCAACAGACTCTGATTGTCTGATGGTGGCAGACAGGTTATTCCACAAGAACAGGGCCCAATAGGAAAAGGCCCTGCCACCAGCGGACTTCTTTTTAGCTTTGGGTACACACAGGAGCCCTGCATTTTGAGAACGAAGAGCTGGAGATGGAATGTATAGTTTAAGGAGATCAGACAATTTTGATGGGGTGGCAAGCCCATTTAGGATTCAAATTCTCAAGATTTTGTCAAATTTTCTAGATTTAGTTAGGATTCTAGCAGCAGCATTCTGAACCATCTGAAGACCCTTAGTACTAGCATGTGGCAGATCTGAAAACAGAACATTAATAATAATCAAGTCTGGATGAAACAAAATGTATTAGAGTCTCTGCATCAGATATGTACAGAAAGACAGAATTTTAGCTGTGTTATGCAAGTGAAAAAAGGCACTCTTGGTGATTTCTTTAACACTAGAATGGCCAAGCCGGTCACTTTGACCGTTTTGGATTTTCAAAGTTAAATAAGTTCGTGAAAAAAAAAAAGGAAGATACAGACCTGCCACTCACTGAATGGTCCTAAAATTGCATATATTTGCATTAAAATTAGTTTTAGATCAATTGCACAAAAAAAGTATGATAAGAGCTACCTAAAACTGATGACCGGTCAAAATGACCACGTGTAATTTGAGCATCATCGTGCACGTCATGTCACTATTTATGACGTGTGCTGGTCACATAATTTCCTTCGCGAAGTTCGTTGCTCTGTCCTAGAAACACACTAGTGTTCTCCAGTGCACAGTAATAGTCTAAACTTGATTTTTTATTATTTCCAACACATCTGGTTACAGATGTCATTTCAGACGTACCATGACTACCACAGGCGTTGGACAGCGGCCATTTTAAATTGTTTGAAAAATAGTATTAAAGTTGTTAAAATTTTAAGTTTGGTGTCAGTCGTTTCTTAATAGACATAATAATATATGCAGTGCATTAATATCTCAGTTGGGTATTTATCTTGACAGAATATAAAGTTTAAAACTGTGGGCGGTCATTTTGGCGGTCCGCGGTCGTTCAAGTAGTTTTTAAGTTCCGGTCGTTTTTTGGGACTGTTTCAATGGTTATTTTCAGTTCTTTTTTTACATTTCATGTTTTATACACGTTTTATACACATTTGGCTGGGAGAGCTGGCGCTGGATCGGCTGAGAGCTTGGTCTGCTGCGTCCTGTGGGCCCGAAGAGGAAACACCGAGGGCATTCTGACAGGACGTGGAAGCAGGGCAGGCTAAGCTAACTGCTAGTCCACGGCCCTGCTCGAGAGAAACACAGGCAATCTGATGGCGGCCTCCCCTAGCATCGACTGCAGTGTTTTTGTCTGCGTTTGTGTCATCGTGTGGAGTGCGGGAGAGGTGTGTCGAGGGTGTCTGGCTGGAGAGCTGGTGTTGGATCGGCTGGAGGAGCCTGGTCTGCTGCATCTGATAGGCCCAGGGACCACGGCCCTGCCTGGAGCTGTGCCTGAGGGCGAAACACCGAGGGTGGTCTGACGGAACGTGGAAGCGGGGCAGGCTAAGCTAACTGCCAGCCCATGCAGACTGGCAGTTCCGACAGTCATCCTGGCTGGAGTTCGTTCTCTGGACGGTGGAGTTTTTGGACTGTGTTGCACTGGGTGGACTGTGTTGCTGGCTTTTTTGTTTGTTTGTTTGTTTTATTGCTGTTTTGTATGTTTTTGGTGGTGGTGTTTTTGGAGGATTTTGGATATGTGTTTTTTGTGTTTGTTGCACTGCTGTTGGCTGGGGGAAACAGAATTTCGTTTCTTTTGTGTACGTAGTACATGATATGAAATGACAAATAAATTGTTCCTGATTATAGGCCTTGTTATGTTTGTTAGATATGTGTTTTGCGTTTTGTTTTTCAGGTAATATTTTCACTTTTTCAATTTTGCTATTCAAGTTCGACCATGTCTCTCTGAAGTTTAAATTGTTGAAACATAATATTATAGTTGTTAAAATGTTCATTTTGGCGTCCGTAGTTTCCTAACAGACATACTAACATATGCAATGCATTAATATCTCAACTGGGTATTTATCTTGACAGAATATGGAGTTTCAAAACTGGCCGTCATTTTGACTGCTCATGGTCGTTTTAGGTAGGAGTAAAATCCCGGTGTGCTTATCGAAGGAAAGGCTGGGATCAAACGTAACACCAAGAATTTGACTGCTACACTTTGTGAAATCACAGAGATGTTGATTGTTATTGTTACATGATCAAATTGGCGTCTCTGTCTAGCAGGGCCAATGACCAGCATCTCAGTTTTTTTCTGAAGTGTGTGTGGAAAAAGGCTAACTCGAGCTCACTGTAGATGATAAAAAAAACATGCTTCTAAGAGGATATACAAGAATGAAGCTATTACAATACAAATGGTTAAGGAGAACTTAGATGACCCTGGTCAGACTGAACCGTTGGTCCCCTGACCTCCCAGATACTTCTATTCCATGTTTAGAAGAAAAGGGTACTCTCTTTAGTCTGTATGGGACTGTTCAAAATTAAGAAAATACTGGAAAACGTTGGTCAGACTATATCTGAGATTGTTGGAGTGAAATTGCCTCACCAAGCAAAAATGTGTGTTTTAGTTAAACATCCAAAGAACTTAATTGCTTGTTCAAAACAGTAAACTTTAATTGACTCTGAACTCCTGCAGACCAGGAGAATTAAAGGTTTGTCTCAGAGAAAAATGGAAATACCTTTGATACATATATGGGTGAAAGGCATCTTGTATTGTATTGGAGAACTGACTCACACATAACCAGAGGAAGGACAGGAGAATTTGAAAAAGTGTGGAAACCATTGTAGGAGTTTCTTGGATTTCAAGGTGCATGGCCATTTTGAAATTGCTGTGTGTTGTTGAGTGCTTATACTTTTTCCCGTCTTTTTGTCTGGTGTGTTTTTGTTTTATTTCCTTGTTAAATATGTGAAGTATGTGAAATGTTGTTTCTTTACCTTTGATGATTTTGAAAAATGTAACTACATGTTTCATTGTTTAGTTTAATTGTTGTTATTGCTGTTATTTGTCTGTATGTGTGAAATATATGCAAAGTTCAATAAAAATATTATTTAAGAAAACATGCTGGATGGAGTATCCACCCCATCATTCTTATATTAACAGGGTTGGGTGCCAACATGGGTACCATGGTAACTACAGATTTCTACATCCTTAGCTTAGAACCATAGTTTTGACCTTTAATCATATCTCTTGAACAGAAAACATATATGCATGTTTTTAATAATTTGGGCTAACAGATGAGTCAGTTTATTATTGCATAGTTACGCTAGTGTGTAGGATTCTTGAGGCAGGTGAATTGTTTGGATAGTGGGTGCTTTAAGAGGTGTGTAAGAACTCACTACAAGAAAAAGTCAGTTAAAGCCAACTATAATTAGCCTTCCTCTGCCCACATCCTTTCAGACCTGTCTACAGGAACTGAGGAAGCAGTTTCCAGATAGCCACAGAGTGAAGCGATTATCGGGCATGCGGCTGGAAGCTTTGGAAAGGTAAGCATCGGGGCCCTCATGGTACAAAAGCTGGAAGTGAGGGGAGAAAAAGCACAGCCTTAATATTTTATGCATTTGACTTTTGGAAGCTGGAGTGTGGGGGGGGGGGGGGGCTGTTAGCAGATCCTAAATAGCTCAATGGTTTTTGTGTGTGGTGTAGAGTGTGCATGCATGCGTGTGTATGTGTGGAGGGGGCAGGGTATGTTTATACTGGATCACCCACCGTTCCTTTGGAAAACTGGGGGAAGCAGAGGGGAAGGGTTCAGAGTGGGTAGCCCTGTGGCCCTTCAGCCTGAGTGAGGGATTCCCGGGAAGGAAGTGGTTGGATCACACTGTTATTCTGGGGGTGCCTCAATCATTTCTGGTTTCTATGTCCTTTTTTACTCTCTCTCTCTCTCTCTCTCTCTCTCTCTCTCTCTCTCTCTCTCTCTCTCTCTCTCTCTCTCTCTCTCTCTCTCTCTCACCCACCCATGCTTTCCCCTGTTTTGTTTTTGTCCCTGCATTGTAAGTATGTCTTTCAGCCCAGTAAATATTGACATGCGGTTGCAATTTCAACCCTTCTTTTGGTTTACCTCATGGGTGTTTTATTTTTAAGTCTGCACTTCATAAAAAGTTCCTAGAATGAGGGCGTGAGAAAGGAAGGTAAACAGGGGTATACTACCAAGCTGAAGTAATGGTAATTCAATCGGTTTATTGCTTTTCTGGCATTCTTACCCAGATCATGATCACTAGTTTATCGGTCCTGTCAGAGTTTATGTAATAATTGAGGGCGATTGCTTCAGCACTGTTATTAAATAAATGGCACGTTGAATTTTAATTGGTAGTATATAGATGTCTACTTGAATGCCACAACATAAAACAACTGGACCTGTTCCTCTCATCCTCTGATGAGCGTGGATGTACACATAAGCACGCACACACATGTGCACATACTCGTATCTCTAAGTAAATGAAGCAAATCAAAGTGTCCCATGAGTGGTTGCCTGGTGCCATCTGAAATCTCCCAGAGTGTGGCTGAGTAATAAAGTGAATGTGAGGGAAGTGGCAGTGCTGCAAGTGTGGCTGCACAGTGTTAATAGAAACCAGCGTTGCTTCTGTCTGTTGTAGGTTATGGGTGGGACATTGTGTTTTGGCTACTAAATTGTCATCATTGCAGAGTGCTCCTAATAGAAAAGTTTTTAGTCTTCCTCCAGCCCCTAATTTAACATGACAAGTGATGTACACTCACTGGCCACTTTATTAGGTACACCTTGCTAGTACCGGGTTGGACCCCCTTTTGCCTTCAGAACTGCCTTAATCCTTCGTGGCATAGATTCAACAAGGTACTGGAAACATTCCTCAGAGAGTTTGGTCCATATTGACATGATAGCATCACGCAGTTGCTGCAGATTTGTCGGCTGCACATCCATGATGCGAATCTCCCGGTCCACCACATCCCAAAGGTGCTCTATTGGATTGAGATCTGGTGACTGTGGAGGCCATTTGAGTACAGTGAACTCATTGTCATGTTCAAGAAACCAGTCTGAGATGATTCGAGCTTTATGACATGGCACGTTATCCTGCTGGAAGTAGCCATCAGAAGATGGGAACACTGTGGTCATAAAGGGATGGACATGGTCAGCAACAATACTCAGGTAGGCTGTGGCGTTGACACGATGCTCAATTGGTACTAAGGGGCCCAAAGTGTGCCAAGAAAATATCCCCCACACCATTACACCACTACCACCAGCCTGAACCGTTGATACAAGGCAGGATGGATCCATGCTTTCATGTTGTTGACGCCAAATTCTGACCCTACCATCCGAATGTCGCAGCAGAAATCGAGACTCATCAGACCAGGCAACGTTTTTCCAATCTTCTATTGTCCAATTTTGGTGAGCCTGTGCGAATTGTAGCCTCAGATTCCTGTTCTTAGCTGACAGGAGTGGCACCCGGTGTGGTCTTCTGCTGCTGTAGCCCATCTGCCTCAAGTTTCAACGTGTTGTGCGTTCAGAGATGCTCTTCTGCATACCTTGGTTGTAATGAGTGGTTATTTGAGTTACTGTTGCCTTTCTATCAGCTCGAACCAGTCTGGCCAGTCTCCTCTGACCTCTGGCATCAACAAGGCATTTTTGCCCACAGAACTGCCGCTCACTGGATATTTTCTCTTTTTCGGACCATTCTCTGTAAACCCTAGAGATGGTTGTGCGTGAAAATCCCAGTAGATCAGCAGTTTCTGAAATACTCAGACCAGCCCGTCTGGCACCAACAACCATGCCACGTTCAAAGTCACTTAAATCACCTTTCTCCCCCATTCTGATGCTCGGTTTGAACTGCAGCAGATCGTCTTGACCATGTCTACATGCCTAAATGCATTGAGTTGCTGCCATGTGATTGGCTGATTAGAAATTTGCATTAACGAGCAGTTGGACAGGTGTGCCTAATAAAGTGGCCGGTGAGTGTATATATGCCTCCTATTTCACAGACTTCGTTCGCCTATGATTTGATATGTAGAGCTCATAACTCTTCCCATTTAAACAGAATCATGTGGGCTCACTCCAACAGTTTAAAACACACTGCTGGCTATAGTTGCTTATCAGGTTCATATGTTGTAGGGGTTATTCTCTATAAGCCAAAAAACGGGCAGCTCAACCACTAACTTGCAGAGCTGGACAAATGTTAAAAACAGCATTTTGATTTGTTTAAAGGTGAATCAGAGTGGATACAATCAAGTGAATGTACACTCTTTGATCTTAGTGCTTTGTTTGTATTGATTTCATGAGTCGTTGTGAAGTGGAAAAATATATATGTAAAACCCCGTCACAGAGTTGGCCGTTTCTTCAGCAGCTTAAACTGTAATGACTGTTTATTTCTTCCTTTAGATCACTGCTGATTTCCCCTGTAATTGTAGGAACCTGCCGTGTTGTATACAGATACTTCATTGCCCGGTCCTCTTGCTTGATTTCCCCCTTACCATTTTTTGCGCAACTGGTGATGATAATTGTTAAAAAACAAATTAGTATTCTCTTTTGTCTCTGAAGGTATGATGAGGCCAACAAGCACTATGATGCAATTCTTCAAGACGACCCTACCAATACGGTAAGAAATGGGGGGGGGGGTTGAGCTTGCTTTCAATTTGTGATCTTGTCTTTTTGAAGAGTTTAAATATGCTGAGACACGTGTTAGCAATGTGTTTGTTAAGTTACACTCCTTTTGGGCATCCAGGGGGCATAGCAGTCTATTCCATTGCCTACCAACACGGGGATCTCAGTTCGAATCCCCGTGTTGCTTTCGGCTTAGTTGGGTGTCCCTACAGACACAATAGCCGTGTCTGCAGGTGGGAAGCCAGATGTGGGTATGTGTCCTGGTCGCTGCACAAGCACCTCCTCTGGTCGGTCGGGCACCTGTTCAGGGGGGAGATGGAACTGGGGGGGAATAGCGTGATCCTCCCACTTGCTACATTCCCCTGGTGAAATTCTTCACTGTCAAGTGAAAAGAAGCGGCTGGCGAGTCCACATGTATCGGAGGAGGCATGTGGTAGTCTGCAACCCTCCCTGGATCGGCAGAGGGGGTGGAGCAGCGACTAGGATGGCTCCAAAGAGTGGGGTAATTGGCCAAGTACAATTGGGGAGTAAAAAGGGGGAGAAATCCTGGGGGGGAAGAAATGTTTGGTGGAACTAAAGTATAAATAAAGATCTGGTCTTCGAAGACAGTGATTTAGGATGCCTCTTTCTAAGTGAACAGGGTTTTTCGCCTCCATTATTGTCTATATCTGCTCCAGGTACAAAGCCTACCTACCGCAGGTGAGAGAGACTATCCCAAATAACATTTACTGCTTAAATATCTCCCTTGTGTTCCTCAGTATCTTTCTCTCTATTTAGGTAACATTTCTGTGAAATAACTTGAAGAACCATACCTATCCAGTGTTTTGCCAATCCCATACCATTAACCTAAAACTTAAGTACCTGATGTTAATTGTTTCCATAAGGACATGTGGCCATGTAAGAAAATAAATACTTTAAAGGGTTTTCAAAAGA
This sequence comes from Lampris incognitus, assembly GCF_029633865.1. Classification (NCBI taxonomy): domain Eukaryota; kingdom Metazoa; phylum Chordata; class Actinopteri; order Lampriformes; family Lampridae; genus Lampris; species Lampris incognitus. The sequence continues at coordinate 30,689,476 of NC_079219.1, read as the reverse complement.
AACCATGACACTATTTGTTTTGGCAGTGTCCCTCCCCTGACAATGTACCACAAGTTTCCTCCACTGGCCTGACAGATGGACTTGTTTTAGATATGTTAAACATTTTCTCTCAGCTGGCAAACTGCTTGAAGCAAAAGCATAGACATTTGTTCGTGGGATGCCATGTGAAGATTCCGCACATTGTCAACTGTCTGTTTCAAACAAGAGGAGGCCTTGCTGGCAAAATCAATAAACCTTAGTTCGCTCTGATGCCCTCCATCCTCCTGTTGTTCCTGTGGACTAGAAGAATGAACCCTCATCTTTATCTTGATCTGTGGATGGCAGCAGCTACCATAGACAAATATATATACATAGACGCCGCAGTGGCCACTGGATCGTACGTCATTTTACTGTCACATTGGACCGAGCAAGATCCGCTAGTAAACAAATACAAGTAAATGGGGGAGCTGCGGTTTTTCTGGATAAAAATCACTATAACATTTACATTTCTAAACCGATTTCAATGAGTTGTTTTTATATTTAAGGGTTTATGAGCTACGTGGAGTACAAAAAAGTTTTGTTGCCAGTTACGTAGAATCAAGGGGGTTGCTTCCCCTTCGAAAGTTGAAGAAAATCTCCCAATTGAAAGGCATTGGTTAAAAGGTTGTTCAGTCTAGCACAAAAAAAGTCTTAAGAAATGCTTCCATTTAAAATGCATGGGTTTACTTTTAGTTCTGTGTAGCATGAAAAAAGTTGGACAATCGTGCTCCATGACACGGTTCTTCTTCTTCTTTTCACTTTTTCTGTTATGCCAACAGCTGGACCGGAACCAAAAGAGGCAGTTCAGAGGCAGCGGAATCTTTAGCCGCCGGGAGGGTGGATTTATTAACAAAATTAAACAAGGAAAAACACAAGAATGAAGTGTATTGTGTATAGTGCGTTGTTTGTGGGATGTGTGTCTAAACTATGTGTGATGACCAGCAGGTTGTGTGTCTAGGCTATATGTAAGTATTTACTCTACATGTGGTGCGGTATGTACATGGTGTGCCCAATGTATGAAATGTGTGTGCAGGCAAAGGTGTCCATGGTCCGCGATCCAAGAGAGAAGAGTGAGTCTTTTAGAGCAGTGGTTCCCAACCTGGGCTCCGCGGCGCCTGAGAACCCGTGGGGGGGGGGGGGGTGTTCCTTACTGAACATGCTGGCCAGGTCGTGGTAGATGGAGGGGACTCCAGTGAGGTCAGGGGGAGAAGGCTCGGGACCACTGGACATAGGGAGCTGACCGGAGGCAGTTGGCATGGCATGCAACACTCCACCCCAGGATCCAGTAGCCCAGCAGACCAGGGGGTTATGTCTTTCAAGCCAGGGTCTACCTAACATAAGAGGGGCTGTGGGAGCGTGTAACACAAGGAGCCGGGCAGTCTCGACATGGGAGCGTGTAACACAAAGAGCCGGGCAGTCTTGACATGATTGCCGGAGAGAGTCAGTACTGTGAGTGATAGCCCCAAGGGAGTGACCATCCAAGGCATAAGCGGTAAGGGGCATGTTCAGGGGAACGAGAGGGATACCAGCCTGCCAGACCAGAGTGGCGTTGATGAAACACTCATCCGCCCCAGAGTCCAGGAGAGTGCTGACAGTGAGAGTTTGTTGGTGCCATGAGAGGAGAGCGGGGAAGAGCCTGTTGTGAGTAGGCCTGTTCTGGGGGAGTGTCGTCAGGCTTACTAAGACTCCCCTAGCTAGTAAGCCCTGTCTTTTTGGGCGCGTAGGACAACCCCGGATGTAGTAACCAGACTTTCCACATTACAAGCAGAGGCAGTCCCCGAACCGCTGGTCGTGTTTTTCGAGGGAGAGACGCGACCAGCCCACCTGCATGGGCTCCTCCTCAGCCCTGGACACAGAGGGGACAGGAGGCAGCTCTGGGAGACTACGGGATACATTTGGAGAGCGTTCACGGGAAACGGGAATAAGGGCTGCTACTGGACCTACCTAACACAGAGGCTGACTTCTGAGGAGGGACGGAGGAATGCTGACTATGCTCACTAAACCGCTCGTGCAGACGCTGATCCATCATAAGAGCCAGATCGACTAAGCCATTATAGGAATCGGGTCTGTCTCTCATAATCCTATCCTTGACTGCCTCACTAAGCCCTCGCCTATACGCGCTCAGAAGTGCCTTATCCCCCCACCCACTATCAGCGGTGAAAATACGGAATTCAACAGTATAGTCAGCAACTGAACAAAAACCCTGTTGGATACTATGAAGGCATGTGGCGGCATCCTGGCCATCTGCAGGTGATCAAAGACATACTTAAACTCCCTACAGAAAGCTACATAGTCAGTGGCTAGCACACTATTCTGGTCTACCACAGCGGTGGCCCATTTAACAACCCTACCAGACAACAGTGACGTAATAAATGCTACCTTGGCTCCTTCTGATCTGAAGTGACTAGGCTGGTGAGTAAATGCTAATTCACACTGAACAATAAACCCACGACATAAATTGAAATCTCCCTTGAAAGACTTAAGACTAGCTAGATTGGGTTCCCTGCTATCTGGAGCTGCCGAAGAACTGGGGGCTACAGGGAATACATCACATGACTGAGGGTCGTGATCAGGAGCCGGAGCTATGGGGAGGCGCCACCTGACGGGGACTGGAGGGCAGGTGCGGGAGCTTGAGCTGAGGCGTTGATGTTGAGGGAGGCTACAGCTCTGTCCAGCTGGTTGAGCTTCGCTGTAACCTTGGCAAAGGCTGTCTCGAGCTGAGCTGTTAGGCCGGTCAGGATAGTTTCATGTTGCTGGACCGTCGTGATCATAGCGGGGACCTTGGGTCTCGTTGAATCGTCTGAACTGCCAGGTTCCATCATGGCAAGAACATACTGTTATGGCAACGGCTGGAGTGGAACCAAAAGAGGCAGTTCAGAGGCAACAGAATCTTTTGCCGGAAGGGCGGATTTATTAACAAAATGAAACAAGAAAACACATAAGAATACTAAAGTGTATTGCGTATGGTGCGTTCATCTTGTTTGTAGGATGTGTATCTAACTATGTGTGATGACCAGCGGGTTGTGTGTCTAGACTATGTGTAAGTATTTACTCTACATGTGGTGGGGTATGTAAATGGCGTGTCCAATGTATGAAATGTGCCTGCAGGCAAAGGTGTCCATGATCCAAGAGGTAAGAGTGAGTCCTTTAGAGGGCCAAAACAAAAGCTGGGAGTTCCAAGTGAGAGGTTAGAGTCTATGGGAGAGGGCAGAACTTGAGGGGTTCTTGAGGAGACAGGGAAAACAGGATTAAACAAGACACCAGAAGACATGAAGGAAACACGAAGAAAAACTTGGGTTGACAATTAGACTAGAAGGCACGAGTAAACTAGGTAGGCTAGACAACGTTTCTGACTGTCGCTTAGGCACGTTCTGGTGACGACACAATGGCTTGGCTGGGGTCTTGTAGATTGGTGATGAGCTGATCACTAGCAGGTGTGGCGGTTGTAGATTGTAGACAGGTACATTGTCGTAGATTGTGTCTACGCCACGCTCTCAGAGCGTACGCAGACGTGCCTGGTGTTTCAGAGACAGATGATGGAGATGTGCTTCATGACCTCACGGTGGAGCCAGAGGGCTGAACCACAACATTTTCCCTGTTTCTCAAGGGTCGCCACCGCACATTTTATAGTTTTCATCTGTACCCTGTGAGGGCACAGCACCAATAGCAGCCGTTGTTAAAGCGGGCCTCGACCAATCCGGTATGATCTTGTCAATCTGCATACTGATTTGGCAAAATTTTACATTGGGGATGGGGGCACAGGTAAAGTGCTGGATGCCATCCCAGTATTCATGGACTTGCACCCATGCCTGTCACTCTCTCCGTGACACAATTCAGTAGATTAATTTTCATGACTATGAGCACGGAAAAACATGATACTGGGTTGATTTGTTTACTAGCGGATCTTGCCCGGTCTAATATGGTGGTGATGTTGATATATCACAGCAATGTGGCTAAGCAGACAATGCAGCGCCTATGTATATAAGTTTATGGCAGCTACTGCTTCCTTGATGCTGCTTCAGTCTTTTAATCACTTTGCAATGGCTGCCTTTTCATTTTGCCCTCCTATTGCTGTTGAAACTGACCTGCATAGGTGAATCAGCCATTAAAGGGATTGGGCTGTTTGTTTTTCTAGACTAGACCTCCTCAGTCTTTTCACTCGGCTACATTCCAGTCAATGGATATTATTTTAAAGATTTTTTTTTTAAAGAGGATTGCTTGGACACAACCTGGCAACATATGTGAAGATTAATAGTTTTTCAGTAATTCTTTGATTGTTACCTTTGTTAAATTGTGCTATGGGCCCATGCAGTGCCATGCTATGTCAGCTTTCTTACAGTGCCTCTTACAGTGTCTTTGGCTGACAAAGGAATGAGACTTTGGGATGGATATACATCAAATTTAGATTAGTCTTTGACTTAATCAAACAATTGAATACAAAAAAAGGTTAACGTTAAAATACAGATCATAGTTTTGAGGTTGCCCTCGGTTGTATTAACTTAATCAGCTTCTTACTATAAGATGAAGAATCCTGCATGAAAATATTATTTACTGTAAAAAAGAAGGTACATTTTAGTCATCCCAAATGAGAGATTTCTCCATAATGGGTTTTCTCTGTTCTCCTCACTGGTTTGAGTTTGACAGAATTGTGTTGCGATTTTGCTTGGTAAATTATCCTGACAGAATTCAACAATGTTGCAAAATGGGAACCAATAATCTTGCCGAGGGGGCAGTCACTTTATTAATAGAGATACCAGCAACTGAAAAAAAATAATTAATGAGAGTTAGAATGTGGCCAGAGTTTACCATATTTTAGGCCTATCTGATTTTCAAACTTACACATTTTGACATAATTCTGATGAAGGTTTTTATGCTGAAACAAAGAAGCTTGATAAACAATTAAAATATGGAAAACTAGGCCAAAACCTAAAACACAGAATAGTTTTAATACATACACTCTATTATTTGGGTTTTTGGTGTGTTGCTAACTCTCCATCTATTGATATGCTGTATTTGACAATAACAGAGTGCTCCGATGGTAAACAGGAAGTGTACACGGTCATAAAGCTGCATTCAGAGATATTTTTGACATAAAAGTCAATCAAATGACTCCCTGTAATGTGAAAGGATTGCTTGTACTGCCTATCGCTCTAAGAATCGACACCCCATTCTACAGCTTTCCTTATCCTGGGACAGGCTTAACCTCCATTTTCTGCTCATTGTTGACATTATCCAGCCTGAAAATTGGCATCTCCTCATGTTATAAATCGGTGCTCACAACTCAGAAGTTCATAATGCAGTCTTGGTTGAAGCTCACAGAGAGGACAGAAAGCAAGCAGGATAACATAGAAATATGTATGAAGTTAGCAAGTTCTTAGGCAAACATGTTGGCAAGCAACTGTGTACTTACACATCCAGTAGAAATGGAGCAAAATTGGCATCGATTTTTGAATCCTCTGCAAACATTATCATGAGCACATTGTTTGTTACACTTGAGCCACTGTAAGAGACAGAAAGGGAGGGGTGAGGGGCTGCTTAGCTGTGAGTGTATATGGAATATCCGTAGCACTGCCATCTGACCTGTAAAAGTCAGAAATATCACTTAATGCAGGTTTAAATCTCTTGTGTTCACCTTATTTTGAGCTTATCCCCTTCCTTTTGCCATTCTTTTCCTGATGAAAATTAGTAAATCTTATTGCAGAAAATATTTTATTTATTGAATTAAAGGTTGTTCTTCGTATGCTCAGTTCTGACAACAGTACACACTTAGTTGATGACATAGACCAACCTAACAAGTCTTTGTCCATGCTGGAGTCTGGAGTGAAGTGGTGGGGAATTGACTCCAAAAGAGGCAATTCTTTTACTCCAAAAAGTCAAGGAATCGGAGTCGACTCTTGCCCAACAATGATGAGTCGACTTTGCTTGGAGTTGACTGTTCAACTCTGTGAACTCTGCTTTTTCTTTTCTTTAAACAAAGTGGGGTGATTGGCTCAAGGAAGTGAAACAGTATTCTCAAAGCCAGTGACAGTACTGCTGCAGATGGCTGTGGCATTGGAAGATAATCCACAAGGGCATCCCAACTTGCTAGCATATAAAGTATGGTTTAAAGGTGCTTACACATAAGTGGCAAAATCCCTCGGCGCTGGTTAAGCTGTTTTTTTTCCCTATGTGGAGAGCATTTCAGTCAGTGCTACCCTCCAGCAACACACAGGGCTCAAACTAGAGGCTGCAGTACCCTGCTTAAAATTCAACTAGTTTGAACTTCGGCCCTGTTTAGTGATGACCTTTCAAAGCACAACAAATGGTTTTACGGCGTGACAAAGTGATACAGGTGTTGCTAGATCTGATCAAAATGGAAGAAAAATATTTTATTTGTGTCTTTTGAGTTCCTCAAACTGTGTAACACCACATTCAAATCTTGTCATCAGATAGTAAAAAAAATGATGCTTGACACTGTGTCCATGGTCAGATGGGGCTATTAGGTTTGTGGATTTATGTAAAGTTATTCGATGACTATAATTATTTATATTACATAGTTATTTGCTGTAGTAAAGTAGTCTCAAGTATTCAGGTACGTTGCATAGCTAATGTTTTATACTGGACGGTGAAGTTGTATTGTTTGTTTATATGTTCCCGCTCTACTACCAGTTGAGCTTCCATGCAGATGCATCTACTTGATCACTTACCATGTGAAGAATTCGACGGTGCCCTGATGCTTGTCATGAGTAAGCACCTGATGTAATATGATCAAGTGAGCAGCCACTTCTCATCAGCCAATAGCCTTGTGTGCCTATTTTAAAGGACTTCTGGTTCTTGCTTCCTGTTCCATTTGAGTCATTTCCCATTTAGAATAGATCAGTTTGCAGGACGATGCATAATGTCACAGGTGTTATCGCTGGTTACATTTAGGTTTTAGGTTAGAGATAGTTACGTTAAGGCAGTTTAGGTTTGGAGTGGTTAAGGGTTAGGGCCGGACCTGTATACTCGACAATTCGGGTATTCGTTCATTGGGTATGTATTCAGTTTTCAATTTTGGGATTTGTATAGTCGTGCTGTTTTTTTTTTGTTTTGTTTTTTTCCCCTTCTTCTTCCCCTATGCTAAATGTAGGCTATGCTAAATAAATGTAGGCTATCAATAAAGGGGAACTGCAAAATAAACTTTGTCAGCATATTTTTGCTGTATATTTATACTTTTTAATTGCACTGTTAAAATGTGGATGTATGATATACAATCTCAGCTTGGGCGCCTGACATCCCTCTCACTCACAGCAGTGAACGTCATGCTTCAGTTCACATAGGCCGTTAAAGAGAAGACAAAATGCTGAAGACCTCAGCTGTGTGGGAACACTTTAAATTGAGCAATGACAAGGCAGTGTGCCATATGTGTGTTTTCACGTATCTTTGTTTGACTCTTGTTAGGTTCAAGTTGTAAAACCTGGGTTTCCCTTCGGGGATGAGTAAAGGTTATCTTAAAATGTTATAGAATTGGGCTAATAGCTGACGGAATTTGGAACCAGAGTTGGTCCCTGGGCCCTGCACTGGGCTGCCCACTCCTTCTAGTCTATAGGATGGGTTGAATACAGAAGGCAGATTTCGTTTCAATGAATGAGAGTACTGAGAAATGACAGGGAAGAAAGTATAAATAAATATAAATCTTATAAATGTAAATCTCAGATCTTAAATTTGTTGGAGCTAGTATTCTGTTTCTGCACTTATGTTTCACAGCCTTTTGTCGGGCCTTGTCTTGGATTTGGAGCATATTATGAGCATTTATGTAGGTCTATAGTTTATCCATGATAAAAAAAATTTGTCACAAGCTGTTATGTCACAAAAAGTGCATAAATAAGACCTCATTCAACCCAACCCCTCGGGATTATAAACATGCATAGAATATGCATTAAAAACATGCATAAAACACACCAAACCTTTTGGAAAATGTTTGTTATTAATACAGACAACAATACACACAACAATACTGTACAATAATAGAATCCTTAAAAATCAATGCCTTTAATTAAACTGAAAAATATATGTTTGCAGCGCTATGTCATCCATCTCAGCTGAGAATGGAGAAATGTCTGGCTGAGAGCTTCCCGAGTCATGTTAAGTTCGTATCATATCACTATGAGTTGGGTACCAACTGAAAAGGGGAATTAAACTGTAGAAAAACCCATTGATGGGTTTTATCTCTGCTATATTCTCCTGGGTTACAGCCCTGGGGTAGTCCAACCTTGGGGGTCGTCCTCTGTGTGGAGTTTGCATGTTCTTCCTGTGTCTGTGTGGGTTTCCTCCGGGTGCTCCGGTTTCCTCCCACAGTCCAAAGACATGTAGGTCAGGTGAATTGGCTGTACTAAATTGTCCTTGTGTGTGTGTGTGTGTGTGTGTGTGTGTGTGTGTGTGTGTGTGTGTGTGTGTGTGTGTGTGTGTGTGTGTGTGTGTGTGTGTGTGTGTGTGTGTGTGTGTGTGTGTGTGTGTGGGGCAGCCCTGTGATGGACTGGCGGCCTGTCCAGGGTGTCTCCCTGCCTGCCGCTCAATAACTGCTGGGATAGTCTCCAGCATCCCCGTGACCCTGAGTAGGATAAGCGGTTTGGATAATGGATGGATGGATGGATATTCTACTGCTTTCCTGTATCTATTGTCCTAGCCCTGTCATAATTAAGATTACATGGAGTTGAGCACTCGACTCATTTGAGTCCATTGGTCAGAATCAGAGTCCGCTTCAAGACACCTGGAGTTGCACGACTACTGGAGTGCAAAGCAAGGAAATCATGATGGGAAACGTCGCAAAAATGTATTTGAAGCAAGCAATTTCTCAACCAAGTGAAGCATCGATCGCCCTCTTCGCTGATGCATGGAGAACACATTGAATTTAAGTACCCACAGTGATTCAATGATAGCTCACTTGCTTGCACACATTGCATTATGTTAGGAATTAGGAAGACACCCGCGTCAGTGATGTCTTTACCAGACTCCAGCAAGACAGTTTGTTACCAATACTTGCATATTTGATATGCTGAGAAAGTTTGTGATAAATGTGCAAGCATCATAAAACAGTGGAAACCTTAGATATCAAAAGATGAAATGAAGGTGCAGCTCAGAGTTATGTATTTTTACTAGCCAATGTAACCTGAGCTCACATGTACTTTCTGCCTTTTAACTCGCCAGTCAGTGACTGGTTGAGCAGAGCGAAGTTGTCTGTTTTCTGGCAGCAGAGTCTCTGGTTGAACCTCAAGAAAACTGGAAACTGTGGCCCGTTTGAACATACATGGCTGAATTCTACTTGATGCTGCTATTGCTCTTAGATTGTTAGCTGTTATTGTCCACTTCGATGTTGGGCTGTTAATGTTGCTGTTGGGAAGATGACAGATTAGTTGAGTTATTTCCTGATCAGGCAGAAAAGTTGTATTTTTTCAAGTTTATTTAGTTGTTATTATTAATGGGTTTTTTTTTTTTGGCTAATGCATTTCAAGTAACGCATATCCAGTAATCAGGTGGATAGTTTGGATATTTTAAACCAAGTGTCTATGTATGCTCAATAATCCAGGTAAGGAAACCACAGAAAGTTGAATCAGTTGATCTGGACACGTTTTTTTGAGAGAAGCGTTTCATCAATCATTTAAGTGACTCCTTCGGTCTCAACTGACTGCAGGTATCCCCACCCTTATAAACAATACAGTGGCATAATGACCGAAACCAACGATCAGTTTCGTATGCAAATTACCATGACCATTAACTAGAGTTACAATGTCCATGTGTACTATTCACAGAGGATTAGGGAATAGTTGCAACCCCCCCCCCCCCGGTTCAGGGATGGTCGTTCCTTGTTCAGATAGATGGCCTCTTTGATTCCCCATTCAAACTGCTGTTTATAAGGGTGGGGATACCTGCAGTCAGTTGAGACTGAAGAAGTCACTTAGACAAGTGATGAAACGTTTCTCTCAACTAAACGTTGTGTCCAGCTGAACTGATTCAACTTTTTGTAATTTGAAACCAAGTTTATAGAGACTTGGAGTTCAGTATCACAAATAATCTGTCCACATGCAATCTTGGAGTTGCAATTTTAGTGAAGCCCAGGTTGTTGCCAGGCAAAATGAGGTTTTCATGAAGGTTTATGGAAAGGGAATGGTCCATTTCCGGTGTCTGGAGGTTGGCTTCAACCCACCCACCAGACAAGAGGCTGTCCATCAAACCTGGGAGTGGCAGTAGGGCAAAACAAATAGGTCAAATGTCTGTGGGGTGTCATATAGACAACCTTTTTCCTCACAGTCCCTGTCCAGGCTCATGTGGGTGTAGTTATGGAGTGAAGATGTGGTGACATCATTTAGGTCACCTGTGTGAGACTGGGACACCTCCTCCCAGTTTGACTGCCAGCATGTTCTTTAGATCGGGGCCAGGGATGGGCCCGAAAAATGGCGGAAAATTGGCGACCACAAGGAGGGCTTGTGAGGCATCCCAGCATGTGGAGCAGAGATTGGAAACTGAGCTGTTGTAATTACAGGCTGTGGAATAGATGTGGTACCCATTAACCAAAATTGTTGAATCAACAAAAATTGCTCAAGGTTTCTTTGCCATAGTGGTGTCCAAAAAATGTTTCAAACTCTTAGCCCTTCCATCGCTTGCTATGTTCCAATACCTACAGCAATGATCTGGCGAAATTCTCATCTGCCTGCGTAAATGCACCCCCCCCTTTATTTCTTCTTCAAGGCTTGAATTTAGCAGTGTCCACAACATTTGCTTAAAAGGAAGTAATGATTTTAAGTAACTCAGTGATTTATTTGATATTGAATTCAAATCATCTCATTTTATTCCAATTGGTTTTATAAAAAGCCAGCATTTCTTCAATAGTTCACAGGTAAGTGAGAATCCTAATCTTGACCTAGAATTATAAGCATTTACCATTTAAAATTTTAGGGCAAAATACATTTGCATGTAGTCCCAAATTTAGTTAAACCATTATCCTACAATGTTGGGTTGTTCCAGCACCAAACGGAGTTGAATATTAATAGATAGAGCTTTGATTCCAAAAGTCTCCTTCCACTTTCTAATTCAGATGTCTCCGAAATGGGCCTTGATGTGATGGCCTATATTCTAAAGGAAAGTTGTGTTAGGTCGTAGCATAGAGCCAGTGATGATGTAAATAATCCAATCTTCACTCTGAAGGCTCCTTAGGATGCTAATTAAAAAAGAATCACTACAACAGAGGGATCAGACCCACTGCCAGGTTTTTCTGGATCATTAGTTAGAGAAAAGAGGAGAGAGAGCGAGGGGAGCGGTTTGGAGTTGCTCCTTGTTTAATAAAGTGCCGTGTGACTCTCCGGGGCTACCAACTTCCATATGTTGCTTTGAGCTCCAATTGGTTCTTTATCTGGGAAAAAGAACTGAGTGAAGAGGCGGGAGGGTTGACTGTGGGAGTGCACAAGTGCAAATATCGACATTCAACATAACTGTAGTGCTCATCTCGACTCACTTTTTTCCCTTCCCCCTTTTTGGTATTGGATGAGGAAAGGACCCACATGCTTGTAATTTAATAAGAAGTGAATATAACTTCCAGAATCTCACATAGCATTGAGTCCTGTTGAAAAACATCATTGTAAAATGACTGGATCTGCATTTTATAACCAGGGGTAACAAAAAAGGAAGTAATGAATTGACCTTCTCATGTTCCCTGTTGCTTGATAATAACTTAACACATTTTAGTAATGCCCTGATAAGTAGCCTAAAGACCACCCTCATACTGAATTCAAACGTTACCCCTCCTCCTCGTCCTCCTTCTTAATCTTTTCTCCTTCATCTCCTTCTTTTTCTTCATTATCTTCATGTATTTATTTCAGAATTAGGTGCAACATAATTTGGCTCAAGCAGATTATTAGAAAGTGAAAATGTTCTGTTGCATGTGTGTATTCCTCAGCGGTGGCAGCAAGTAGCTCAGTCTGTGATCAGTCCAGGCGGCAGTGCTCCAGCAGGTTTGTCCCGATTGTGATGGATAAGTGGATTTCTTGCGATGGTGGTGTCATAGGACTACCAGATTTACAGCCCCCTAGACATGACTCATGCACAGCCCTCAATGGCTTTGGTTATGAGTGTGGGAGAGAGGAAGCCTCACTCAATCAAGTGCCAGTCCATAAATAAAATGGGCTGTGGCAGAGGCAGTGCAGTTCCAATGAAGCAGTGGCCTCCTCTTAGGTTTTCACCCACTACCAGAAGATGAAGGGGGCGGGGGAAGTCTGGAAAAGTTGGAGGAGCAAGAATAATACTCTGATTCAGATTGATGAGAATCTAATCCACCTTAAGGTCACTCCAACATCAAAACGAAACGGAAAGCAATTTTCAGCTGATGTCAGTTAGGCTGGTACAGCTCTCTATGCATGCAAGGCAGGCAGGCAGGCAGGCATTTGATTTGGGGTAGTGTACTATTTTTCCCTTAAGATGGTGAATGACTAACCCATCTCTCTCAGCTGGGAAGCTCACTCCAGCTTTCACAAACCAACTCATATGTGTCCAATTCTGCTAGTGCTTCTGTTAACAATAAATGATAATGTGCTGGTGGTCTTGTATAGATTTAAAGTTCTTAATTTCAACATCAATAAACTCCACGTAAGGGATTTTAAGAGAACTGACCCCACCCTTCACCACCACTGCAGCAAAGTGCTCAGTCCCTCTATTAAAATTCAGAGATGATTTTGTGTCATACTTAATGTTGGATGCAAAGAAAATACCTCAGCATCTTTACACCCCTCTCCAGCTTTGCCCACCAAATAGACACTCACACATGCATGTCCACACCATTCCTCTTCACTTGAAGAGCTGAGTCCCTATTTTTCTGTTGTTGTTGCTCCACAGGCTGCAAGGAAACGCAAGATCTCCATCCTGAAGGCACAAGGAAAGAGCACTGAGGCCATCCGCGAGCTTAATGAGTATTTGGAGCAGTGAGTGTTTTACAAGCAGGGTTTGGAGCCTCCCGCTCTGTACCTCTACTAGCTTATTTTCATCCCCACCAGGCCACGGCTAATGTCGTGTACTACTGGGCCTGTCAGCCTAAATTTGTTTTTTTGCAGTTATGACTGTATGATCAAGAACCTCTTGTAGTTGCAGTGATTCAAAACCTTTGAATAACATTTCTTCTCGCTACTGCCGCACCCTCTCTTCATGCTTGCTTGACCAGTGCTGCACTCTGTTGCTGCCCGATCTAAGTCAACCGTGTGCTCACATCTCCAGTTGACTTAGATCGGGCGACAATGTCAAAACATTATGTATTCAGGTATGAGTCTTGAAAGTAAACGAGAAGTTGATCCTATTTCGCAAGTCAGCAAATCATTTACCTCAGCACAGGAGAACTGGAGGAGCACTAGATGAACCAATAATAACCTCTTGTCTTTATTTTCATAAGCTACGGTTAACTCGATCATGCAGCGACATGATCGAAACTTATTAAAAGAATTTTGATAATCCAAAAAATGTGAAAGTTATAAAGGAACAACTTCCTCTAGGTTGCAGTCAAAACGAAGTGTTGCGATGTGAGTCACGCATGCGCAAGCATAAACAAATTACCCAGCTTTATTATATTATGAAAATAAAGACAGAGTTAGAGTTGGACTAAAATGGTCACATAGCATTTTTGGAAAGTGCAAGTTCATATTAGACTTGGTTGCATTCGTGCGAGGGTCTGCATAGGAGGCTGCTCATCCACAGACTGACAGGCAAAATGTTGTTATTAGGTATATTTTTTAGCTTGAGCGCTGCATATTAAAAATTTTTCCCCCATATTTCCCATTCAATCAACGTGGGCACTGCGAAAAAGTCTTATAATGGCAGGAAAAACACTTGTTTTTTCCATTCATAATGTGCATGAATCTGTTCGCTGCTAATCTCGCATACTACTTGGCCTGTCAGCCTAATCATTTTTGTGCTCTCTCCAACTCTTGTGGTTGTGGTAATTCAAAACTTTTGAAAAACCTGTTGTATACCGCATTTGAGTGCTAACTCGTCAGCTGTTTTTTTGCCAAAGTCCGAACACCGGAGAAGGGGAGATAAGCCTGGCAGAGATCTGCACTCTACTGAGTGCACTCTTTTAGTAATTAAGGATGGGTTTGCCTTGGATTGAGCTGGTACAAGCTGTACCTCAAATAGCCAGCAAACAATCTCTAGGCTGGTGTTCTGATATCATTATAACAAAAAGAATTATAAAATATGCTAGATTAGGATTTTGGCAGTATGTGTCGCAAAAAAAAATATCTTATCAATACTTACAGTACTTAACTTTTTAGTTTAAAAAAAAAACAAACAATGTTTTTCTTCTTTATTTACAGGTTTGTCGGGGACCAGGAAGCATGGCATGAACTGTCAGAACTGTACATCAACGAGCATGAGTAATCACATTTCCACTATGGATTCAATGTTTAACCCCGAGTTGATCATAGATGGTCACTATATCTAAAAACCTTCTCAGACATCTTCTTGACCAGTGAAGCAGCACAACTAGCTACTCTTTGATGTAAATGGGCTCACATCAGACTGATGGCTTGATCTACACAAGGCCCTTGGATGGTCACAATGGATGGAGGCAAAATGCCGAACTCCTCCATGGGTCTGAATGGACCCCTGTCCATGTTTGTCACAGAGCAGTTTAATAGGATTTCAGTCTTAAGCCCCCTCTCCTACATGTGAGCAGGAGAAAAGCCCCTGGCCCCCCTACTGATATCTCTGTTGCCAGGGAGAATTGTCAGTCAGAGGAGCGTTATGAGAAAAAATAATTTTGTATGTGTCACCTTTTATCCTGCCTTAATTGTCTGAGGCTTTGGAGTCAGTGAAGCAGCATCTCTAGTTGAACTTTGGTTGTGTGTGTGTTGCTGTGCATATGTGCCTGCTGGCTCCGGTTGCCCTGGTATGACGGTACTGGCAGCAGGAATGTTTAACACAGTGAGAAGGCTACTTATTGGATATTTCATGCTTTTGTCTGGGAGGCTTTATTGCTGTAGCAGCCAGAGGAAATCCAGGGGTGAGCGGATTATCTTCCAGCTTAACCCAACGCTTCTAATATCACACCATTCACTCCCACAGCCCCTTATATTCAGGCGTGTCAATTTCTTTTCTTTGTTTTCTTTATTTAGGGTTACAAACTCCCTTTCCCCCTCCTCCTCTTCCGGATAGCATGGCATTATCGCTTCTCTTTTCCACAGGGGGAGAGAGGGAGTGGCTGCTACTTAATTCCCAGGAGAAGGTGGTGGCACTTTTTCTCTCCTCAGCCAGAGAAAACAGAGGCTGATGGAGAAGAAGAAATAAACTCTCCTCCCTCACTGTGCAGCACCCTGGGAGCCAAAAATAAACAAACCACTCTCTAGGTCTGGTTAGCCATTGTTAGGCTATGGCAAACATCAGCGCTGACATTAGGACTGTAATTAATAGCCTCTAAGGTGATACTTTTAAAACAATCTGAATGCCAGTGGTGGTTAGAAAGGCTATTGTTTGCCCTCTTTGTTTTCTTTGCACGGAGCAGCTAAGACGTGTCACCCTACATTAGAAAAATGTCTGAATGAGCTGTTAATGTAATCATACCTATTATATTATGCTATTCAAAAATGAGACTAGTCATTCAAGATTGCAAGATAAATAGCCAGAAATGCTATTTATTTATAATTTGTGGGCTCTGAGTCCATTTTTGTCTTGTACGCAGTTAGACTTTGTTATTGGAATGGGGGGGGTTTGAAGGGTTTTTTTCCCCCCTTCAAATTCCAAAAGAAACAAATGTAATTCACACAGTCTGACACAGTAGTAGCTACAACTGCCTCAAACTACCATGGTAAAGAGGAAGCTCAAGGAACACGTGTAATGTAGGGCAGTGGCAGTGGAGTCAGGGTGCTTAGACGGCTGGAAGAATAGGTAGGGCTCAGACACAGGACTCTTGTTTGTGGCTGGTGGAAGTGGCTCTGTTGCCAGCTGAGGTTTCCGCTTGCACACATCTGATAGTCTTTATAATAGGGGAGAGGGACTTTTATCTCATTTTCTTTCTTTGTTCCACCTTCCCTGAGCTCATAACACTGTAAATGTACTTAAACTGACAAAAACAGCAGACTCTAAATTAGCTGATAGGTTCCTTATTGTGTTAGGTAGTGTTTGGCCAACTTTCTTCTCGCAAAAACACCCAGCCTAGTTTCAGAGTACCCCCAGAAATCACCAATGAAATTATCAAGGACATTTACCTCTGGCTTGGTCGGGCGTCCCTACAGACACAATTGGCCGTGTCTGCGGGTGGGAAGCTGGATGTGGGTATGTGTCCTGGTCTCTGCACTAGTGCCTCCTCTGGTCAGTCGGGGTGCCTGCTCGGGGGGGAGGGGGAACTGGGGAGAATAGTGTGATCTTCCCACACGCTACGCCCCCCCGGTGAAACTCCTCACTGTCGGGCAAAAAGAAGCGGCTGGCGACTCCACATGTATCGGAGGAGGCATGTGGTAGTCCGCAGTCCTCCCTGGATCGGCAGGGGGGGTGGAGCAGAGAGCGGGACAGCTTGGAAGAGTGGGGTAAATTGGCCAGAAAATACAATTGGGAAGAAAAACGGGAAAAAATCAAAGGGGAGAAAAAAAAAGATCAAGGACATCACAGTGTCCTCAAAGTGTCGACTGCTGGTCTTACTGTTAGGGAAGGCCTTTAACCTTAGATGTGTTTATTAGGCAGTGTTGGTGGAAAGCTAGCTCTCTTTGCTAGGTGTACAGAAATTTATTGCTTTGTTGTTTAGTGATTTATCTCTCCTTCTCTGAAACTTGTCCCCTGGAGGGGAAATTGTGTATTAGAAGTGGAGTGGCAGCAGATTAGTGTGAGGTCAACAGCTCAGCAGTCTGCTGAGAAGTGATCTCATCTGAGTATGGGCATAGTGTGCCAGCCCTTACTGTAGTGCTGACCTCAAGAAGGTTGTTAACTACACATTAAAGGCTGAAAAATACACACAGACAGACAAGATTTATCCTCACTGTCTGCTCTCCTCTATTCCTCTCCAACGTCCCCAAAAGGAAGAGAATGCCCACACTTGATAGGCTCTTACCCAATGCCAACTGTCTGGACCCAACAACCTCTCTGTAGGCCTGTAAATACACTTAATGTCATGTGGTGGAGCATCACAGATCCCTGCAATATATACTTTTAAAGTCAACTGAACCTTAGTCACTGTAGGTTTCCATATAAATGTGTATCTAAAGATTTATGTATACCTGTACATTCAACCACTGCCTCACAACTGAACAAAGTTCAAATTTGCACCCATGGTAAGCTGAAGAATGTTAACACTGCTCACTGTTTTACATTGTGATTTCCACAGCTATGGAAAAGCTGCGTTTTGTCTGGAGGAGCTGATGATGACCAATCCTCACAATCACTTGTACTGTGAGCAGTACGCTGAGGTAGGCACCCGTCTGGATGTCCGTCATCATGGAAGGGGGGCAAACTGTGGAATAAATGTTACCTCGCTGTGAAAGGTCCCTCTCTCTGACCCAAGAGATGCGGCCCCACACTTAACGTCACTGGCAATATAGGCAAATTAATAGAGAAATGTTTATACGGGTTGTCATGCAGTGCTTATTCAGATGTCATGCTGTCATTGCTGAGCTGCCTTTCAGCATAGCTTTATTTCTGCATTTAATGCTTTCTCACACAGGTGAAGTACACTCAAGGGGGGCTGGAAAACCTGGAGCTATCCAGAAAGTATTTTGCCCAAGCACTGAGGCTGAACAACCGAAACATGAGGGCATTGTTTGGTCTGTACATGGTGAGTAGTGTGTTGCTTGACAAGAAAAAAGTAGAGAGTAGGAAAGAAATGTACAAGTACTGCAGTAAAGCTTTTTTTTTTTTAACCCTGTGGTTTGTCAAGGTTGAGGCTTGCTACTGAGTATGTGGAATGAGACCGTGTGTGTGTGTGTGTGTGTGTGTGTGTGTGTGTGTGTGTGTGTGTGTGTGTGTGTGTTGGTGTTGGTGTGGAGCAAAAAAGGGGCTCTTAGACAGGTCAGCTCACTGCTGACTCAGATGGTGAACTCCAGCGTTGGAAAAGTCTGCCCCTCTGGACCTCTCTATTTTAGTAATAATACCCTTTTGGTGGGACCTTTTTATGTTTATGACTTGAATAAATAAAGTAGTCATGGAGTGAGAGAGTGCAAGAGAGAAAAGGACTGCTTCTGCTACAAGAGTTTTGTCAGTGTCAACTGAAACAGCCGGATGCCAGTTTGATCTTTTTAGTATATGCTGACTGGCTCTTTCATCTGCATATATTTGTTTGAACAGGATGTTGTTCATTAGCACCACTGCATCATATCGAGTTAGCCCTGACATAAGAACACAAACTTGAGTGGGACAGGGAATAAAGGGTGGAGTCGGGATAGCCCAAAGGGAAGCCGCTCTAGCACAGAGAACCCCACTGTTTCCTCTCTGCTGTGCTGGGAGTCTTCAGGTAGTCCAAACACCTCATACCCAGAGAGAGCACAAAACCCCCTGAAACCACTCACAGTGCTTATAGGTGTAGGCAGCATGTATAGTATAGCCGAAGCAGGGCGGGTCAAATAGAGACATTTGGTTCTGTTAACTCTCAAGTTCGTCTGGAGACAGAGCAGGCCCTATATGGTTTCCTGACAAGCCATCCACTAGCACTTAGGTCTTTAATGGAAAATTCAGGTGGAAGTTGAATCTTTATCAGTGAAAGTTCTGTCTGTGTGTGTTTTGCAGATCATCAGCTATTTTCGGTGGTGGAAAGCTTGACAGGTGCAGGGAGTTCAGTGAAGGGACAGGCCAATTTAAACATCTCCAACAACAGTAACAGTATTCTGGTCCCAACTCCTCAGACAGAGTGGCCACTGTATTTTTGATTGCTTGCAGTCTGACAGAGGACCTGGTAGCACTGACCACAGTTGCCTTGTGGGATAGTTCCAACACTTTCACTGGGATTCCCCTTCATGATCATGCACACCAGTGTTCAGGGATGGCCTGGTTCAGTTAACATCTAAATTGAGGTTTCTTTTGCTAAAAAAATTTGAAAGATGTCTACCAAAAATCCAGAGGCCAAATGATTTTTATAGAGAAACAGGGCCAGGTTGATTGGTGTGTAGTTAAAGTTTCAGCACGTTGGCAGGGATGGCTTTGAAGTGCAGGCTGGGTAAGCCCTCTGGGGTTTACTGTGTGGAGATGATGGTAGGAACATGGGAAAGACATGGGATTTGTGGTTCAGAGGGGAGCTGTTTGGGAAGGCGGAGAGCATGATTCACATGGTGCTCCTTTGGCCTTGCGCTGGGCTTTTCCAAGCCATGCAAGGTTCTTTCATCACCAGCAGTCAATGGTGTTAGAGAAATTAGGGACCATTAAGTGACACTTTACATTGGGGTGGGGAGGGAAGAGGTTTTACGTGTGGAGTATTAAAACACTCACTTTTTCCTCCCCATAAACAGATTTCTCCTGTGAAACAGGCCAAAGAAACTTTTTTTTTCTTTTTTTTTCTTTCTTTTTTTGCCTTGCTGCAGTGAGTGGTAGAGTGGCACAACTGAGAGTGGTTGTGCGATCATCTGTTTCACTTTCATTGCTTTTTCATCAAGTTTTGATAAAATATACCTGTTCACTCCCAGCCTGTCCCTTCTCCATTTTCCATTTTTAGTCTGCAAGCCATATCGCTGCTAGTCCTAAAGTCGGTGCCAAGTTGAAGAAGGACAATATGAAGTATGCTGCCTGGGCTGCCAATCAAATAAACAGAGCCTATAAGGTGAGTAACACATGGATGTTCATTAGCTTTGACTTAAAAATTTATTTTTCCCCTGTTTCACCGCTAGTTCATTCCTCCTACCATCCTCAGTACTTTCCTGAATGCTTTGCCCCATAACCTTTATACAAAGTGTCTCTCTATCTCCTACAGTGGAACGTTCTACTTTGCCCCCTTTTTATCTCTCATTTCTCCTTTCACCTTAGGTTAGAAACTACTAGTAGCACTCCATCTTTTCCTTTTCCCTTAGATGTGAAAGCTACTTGTATCTACATTCAGGACTTATCCTTTTTCTCCTAAGGCTGTGGAAAAATTTCACCACCACCCAATGTTTCCTGAATGTCATGCAGCACTGGAGGATTCTCTTTAACTCCCTTGTGTAACAAACCCCTTAGACCTAGCATCCAAGACTCTACCCAGAAACAAGGGGTCCTCTTCCACTTCCCCTGTCACCAACAATACAGTGAAACTGAAAGTGTAGTAAAGGGGGAGAATGAAAGAGAGTCATAAATTGGGGGAGGCAAACAGAGGAAATAGCTCAGGCTGCTAAAATGGTTTATGTTGTTGCCCTGGCAACATGAGTGTAAAGGCATATTTAATAGAAATCTTTACTGCCATAAGGGCCATATGTGCACTTTATTTGGATATTAAAACAGTTAAGTGTATTATATTAGTGGCTTCTTGCCCAGCTTTGGTAGGACGTGTTGAGAGAGTGGCTCACTTTTGTACCACCAAGCCTACATCTCACAACTTTCCATTTCTTCTCCTTCTGGAGAGATAAGACGAGCTTCTTTGCCGCACACTGTCACTTCTTAGAAGAGAATGAAGGGTGTGTTGACACTTTGAGAGAGTGACTCTATACATGAGCATCTTTTCTCATCTTTAGGTGGTTTTCACAAAGGTCAGGGAACAGCTCTTAAAATTTTGACTAATGGTTGTTCATTGTGTGGTTTGAGGGACTGCACTACATCTTGCAACACCTCGACTCCACAGGGACATATGCAAGGGTCCTGTCTGTGGACTTCAGCTCAGCGTTCAACACCATCATCCCAGACATCCTCCACTCCAAACTCACTCAGCTCACTGTAGCAGCCCCCACCTGTCAGTGGATCACAAACTTCCTGACAGACAGGAGGCAGCGGGTGAGGCTGGGGAAAATCACATCCAGCACCCGGACACACTGCCCACGGCAGTGCAACACAAAGACAAAAACACATATCCAAAAACTACAAGAACTACAAGAACACATATATCTAAACTTAACACAAATATCAAACTAAACAAAAAAAAATCACTGTGCAGGAGAACGAACGCCAGCCGATGACTGTCTGAACTGCCGGTCTGCGTGGGCTAGCAGTTAGCTTATCCTGCCCCACTTCTGCGTCCTGTCAGACTACCCTCGGTGTTTCCTCTTCAGGCGCAGCTCTGGGCAGGGCTGTGGTCCTTGGGCCCACTGGATGCAGCAGACCAGACTCCCCCAGCCAATCCAACACTAGCTCCCCCAGCCAGACACCTTTGACATATCTCCCCACACTCCACACGGTGACAATAAAACACAGTCAAAACTAGGCGAGGTCGCCACCAGACCGCCCTCAGTGTTATCGGAACTGCCAGTCTGCATGGGCTAGCAGTTAGCTTAGCCTGCCCCACTTCTGCGTCCTGTCAGACTACCCTCGGTGTTACCTCTTCGGGCGCAGCTCCAGGCAAGGCCATGGTCCCTGGGCCCACAGGATGCAGCAGACCAAGCTCTCCCAGCCGATCCAGCTCTCCCAGCCATCAAATGAAGACACAAACTTAAACGCAGACGTGGACAAAGACACTGCATGCACGGTACTGGGTGAGGCTGCTGCAACCATTAATTCGCGTTGCCATCTTCCCACACCGGTTTGGGTGAGGCAGCTGCAAATCTGAATTCGCACCACCATCTTCCCACAGCGGAAGTGGAATGGAGACCCGTCTGTTAAACTCCTGAAGTTTGCAGACAACAACAATCATTGGCCTCATCCAGGAAGGTGACTAGTCTGCATACAGACGGGACATTGAACAGCTGGCCCTCTGGTGCGGTCATAACAACCTGGAGCTGAACACGTTCAAAACTTTGGAGATGACACTGGACTTAAGGAGGAGCCCCCCCCCCCCCCCCCAACACTACCACCACCATACTCAATAGCACTGTGTCTGCTGTGGAAACCTTTAGGTTTCTGGGATCTACAGTCTCCCAGGACCTAAAGTGGGTGTCCAACACAGACAAAATCATCAAAAAGGCCCAGCAGAGAATGTCCTTTCTGCACCAACGCAGGAAGTTCAACCTACCTCAGGAGTTGCTGATTCAGCTCTACTCTGCAATAATCCAGTCTTTTCCTACACATCCATCACTGTCTGGTTTGGATCGATCACCAAACAGGACAGGAAGACAATGGACAGTCAGAACTGCAGAGAAAGTCATTGGTGCCAACCTGCCCTCCATTCAGGACTTGTACATCTCCAGAGTCAGGAAACGGACAGACATCATTGCAGACCCATCACACCCTGATCACAGCCCGTTGACCTGTTTCAACTCCTCCCCTCTGGTAGGCACTACAGACTACTGTATGCCAAAGCAACCAGACACAAGAACAGTTCCTTTACACAGGCCATCACTCAAATGAACACTTAAAACAGTCATATAGTGTCAGAAACAGTCCCCATGCAATATACCAGAAACATTGAACATCCACTGTACATATGGATACAGGTTCAGAAGTGAAGTTACGACCAGCCACCTCCTATACATGGATTACATCAAGCTGTATGCCAGAAATTGGTGAGACATTGACTCGCTGAGCCACCTCACCAGGATCTACAGTGACGACATCGTGATATTCAGACTAGAAAAGTGCGGTTGAATGGTGGAAAAACAGGGAAAGGTTTCTGATTCAGATACCTTTACTTAACTCAGAAGGGCAATTTAGTTTTACAATCTACCCAGACCATACACAAACTCACTGACACAAAAAGGTGGTGAGGACTGAAGGGGTTGAATTACCAGATGGCAGGATAACAGACATACAGGACAGTTACAAGTACCTGGGTATTCCACATGCAAATGGAAACAACGAGCAGACAGCAAGGAGGTCAGCTATAGCCAAGTACCTCCAGAGAGTGAGGCAGGTCCTGAGGAGCCATCTCAATGGGAAGAATAAGATCCAAGCCATTACACATATCCTCTACCAGTCATTAGATACCTAGCTGGAATAATAAGCTAGCCAAAGGAGGAGTTAAAGGCCACATCTATCAGGACACGGAAACTCCTCACAATGCACGGAGGGTTCCACCCGAAGTCCAGCAGCCTGAGACTGTACGATAAGCGAAAAGATTGGGGCTGAGAGTTAGTGAGTGTCAGAGCCACTAACTAGGATGAAACAAGGAATATCCACAAATACATCAGAAAGAGGGCCCCCCAGGACAAATTACTGAGTGAGTACCTCAGGCAGCAGAAGACAGAGAGTGGGGAAGAAGAAGAAGAGGCGGTATCATGGATGAGTAAGCCCCCTCCATGGGATGTACCAACAATAGATAGAAGACGTGGCTGATAGAGAAATCCTACCTGTGGCTAGAAAAAACTGCACAGAGGCTCTGATTATAGCAGCATAAGAAGAGGCACTCGGCACTATATCGGTTGAGGCAGGGGTCTACCACACCAGAGAAGACCCAAGATGCAGACTGTGCAAAAACGTGTCTGAGACAGTCCAGTACTTAGTAACAGGGTGTAAAATGCTAGCTGGGAAAGCGTACACTGAAAGGCAAAACCAAGTGGCTGGGATAGTGTACAGGAATATCTGTACTGAATACAGACTGGAAGTCCCCAAGTCCAAATGGAAGAACACCGCCAAAGGTGCTGAGAATGGCAGAGCTAAGATCCTGTGGGACTTCAAATTCCAGACTGACAAGCAGGTTCTGGCTAACCAACCAGACATTGTGGTGGTTGTCAAGGAACAGAAGACAGCAGTAGTGATCGATGTAGCAGTCCCGAGTGACTGCAACATCAGGAAGAAAGACTGTGAGCAGCTAGAGAAATACCAAGGGCTGTGGGCGTCCGAGTAGCGTAGTGGTCTATTCTGTTGCCTACCAATACGGGGATTGCCGGTTCGAATCCCCGTGTTACCTCCGGCTTAGTCGGGCATCCCTACAGACACAATTGGCCGTGTTTGTGGGTGGGAAGCTGGGTGTGGGTATGTGGGAAGTGGGTCCCTGCACTAGCGCCTCTTCTGGTTGGTCGGGGTGCCTGTTCTGGGAGGAGGGGGAACGAGGGAACAGGGTGATTCTCCCACACACTACGTCCCCCTAGCAAAAGTCCTAACTGTCAGGTGAAAAGACACGGCTAGCGACTCCACATGTATCGGAAGAGGCATGTAGTAGTCTGCAGCCCTCCACTGGTCAGCAGAGGGGGTGGAGCAGTGACCGGGGCGGCTCGGAAGAGTGGGGTAATTGACCGGGTAAAAATTGGGGAGAAAAAGGGAGAAATTTCCACAAAAAAAAAGCAACCAAGGGCTGAAGGAAGAACTAGATCAGATGTGGAATCCACAGTAGTCCCAGTGGGTGTAAGAGCACTAGGGGCTGTGACCCCCCAAACTGGTAGCGTGGCTCTAGCAGATTCCAGGAACAACATCCAAGGTCTCTGTCCAGAAGAGTGCAGTCCTAGGTACAGCTAAGATACTGCGCAGGTAGAGGACCCGAGCCTGAGGAAGACACAAACCACCCGAAAAAAAACAATGTATATATATATATATATATATATATATATATAATATCCAGTTAGTCAAGTAAATAACTGGATTAATTTACTCCTTATTTGTTGAGCACCATCCCTACCGTTGAGTGTTGGTAGGGATAGTGCTCAACAAATAAGGAGCAAAGTAATCCAGTGATTCAAATAAATTCTTTATGAGACAGTACAAACCTGTTTCATGCCATAAGCAATCATCAGCTGTCAGTAAAGTTACGCGAGAAAGAACGTGTTCTTCCCCATGTAACTTTATTGACAGCTGATGTTCTTATATATACAATATATATTGTTGAGCACTCTTATCAACACCATTGACAGTTTCCAAAAAAACCCCACTTTATATATATATAATCCATTGAGTCAAGTAAATTCTTTATGAGACAGTACAAGCCTGTTTCATGCCATAAGGAATCATCAGCTGTCAATAAAGCTTTATTGACAGCTGATGATTGCGGTTACTGTCTCATAAAGAATTTACATGAATCGCTGGATTATGTATGTATATCTATACTTTCCCTTCCGTTGTGTGTTTCTTTTAACAAAGTTTTATATATAGATATATAAGTTGTATAAGTAGGCCGACACATACGTGGCCAAATAAAACTGATTCTGATTGCGTAGAACACAGGCTGGGACAGAAGAATAGCCCCTGAGTTAAAAATGAAAAAGGTTTGCATAAAATCCCCTCGCTGATGACGACACCCTCAGATAGTCCAACCTTTATCATCCAGGGAACAGGATATGACTTCTGTCCCGCCTCTTTGCTTCTGTCCCTTGTCCTCAACCTCGCATGTGTTTGATTTGTGTAGTAATGGTAGGGCTTGTACCAGGACCTCAGCTCTGGTGTGCGTGTGTAGTATGTGTGAACACAAATGTGTTTTGTCATTGCTGTGTGAGAGAAGGTAAAATGACAAGGTGTAAGGTTGCTCCTTCATTTTTTCCCCCCTCCCTACCTCTTAATTAAATGGCCTGTGTGTTCTTTGAAACGGAACGGTATTGTAGACCTCTGCTAGGCAGCTGCAGGTTGCTGTGAGCTTGTGTTGCTTGATTGATGGCCCCTTTAAAGCATTGCTTGTGTCAGTCGTCCGCTTTTATTAGGGCCCTGGTACCTGGTGATTGTCATGCCTTAGTATGAGAAGTGGTGGGCAGGTGAGTGCAAGTGGGAGCAGACACCAGTGAGAGGTCACAGCTGATTGAGGCCCATTCAGAGGAAGAAAAAAAAAATGCCCTCTGCGGGGTTCACTGACATGTAAAAGACTGAAAGATGAGTGGTTAGTAGAGGCAGGGGACTCCAAAGTGGCCCCACATTGCCTGCCATTCTGTCCCACGTCATTGTGCAGATTCCCTGATTACCTTCTCTGTCACGGACAGTCTGTTCCCCCTGCGTCACAGCCCTGTTATCATAGGCTCTAAATAGATGTGGAGTTGTCTGCTCTGCTCCTACTCTTGTAAAGCAGGGCAGGAGTTAATGTGGTGGTCTCACCTCAGGCTGAGGAGATAATTGACTACAAGGCCTGGGGTAATGGCACATTAGGCAGTGCAGTGAAACACACCGATCATCATAGCTGCCCCAACACTCATGCACACAAACACACACAAACACACACACACACCCTCCCTCCCTCCTCTGGACGGATGAGTCACACTTGGAAATAACATAGCCAATTGTACACCTTAGCCAACTACCCTCTCTGTCGCAGTTTGGCAAAAAAGTTGGAAAAACGTTTTGCCATGGAAATTCAGTATAGGTTACATTTATAGTCAGTTCCTGTATTTACCTTGTATGTACAAGCCTGAGCAGATACATTGGGTCCAAAAAAAAAACAAAAAACAACACAACTTTTGAGCAAGGACGCTGTTTTACCTTGAAAATTTTATTTTTAAGTTTGCTTCTGTCCTTTTGGTTGTAGAGAATGTTGATGTGGGGTTTTTGAAAGAAGTTTCGGTGGTCTTGCTAGTGGCAGGGGGCATGAATGATTTTTGTCTTGATTTTTTTTTTCCAGTCATTAGTCTGTAACTTGTAGTGAGAATGTGTATGCATGTATGTGTATGGCCTTGCGTGTTCATGTGCACATGTATGTCTGTCTCGCTGTGCAACTACTGACTACTCTCTCAGGAGTTTCATCTCTCACCTCGTAGGACATGTAGATTTGCTCCCCCTTACCAGCCATGTGGGTGAAGCCCTGTTTTCTTAATGATTTAATTGGAATGCTCCCACAAATCCGCCTCCCCTTGTGGTGCTCAGA
Source organism: Lampris incognitus (assembly GCF_029633865.1). Lineage (NCBI taxonomy): Eukaryota > Metazoa > Chordata > Actinopteri > Lampriformes > Lampridae > Lampris > Lampris incognitus. The sequence continues at coordinate 30,662,727 of NC_079219.1, read as the reverse complement.
AGGGTCCTTGTTGGTCTGCAGTTGCTCCACAGGCCCCTGCAGAGCAGCAGATGTTGCTTGGCTACCTCCTTCCCTGATCCAGTATTTTAATACTTGTTCTTGATGCGCTTCCTCTTGCTTTCTGTTCAAATAGCAATTTCTCATGGATACAAGATTTCAGTTAGCCCTAAATAAGAGTTCTCACAAAGAAAATTGATAGACAGGAAAGAAATACCACAGTTTGATTCTTATATGGCTGTGAATACTTCAGTCTTAAAAATATGAATGGGCTCTCAACTTTGTTATGAAAGTAGTTGAAGAAATTATGTCTCCTGCCCTAATGACATAAGAGACCAGAGACACTAAGTTTAGAAATATAGTCCACTTTACGCTGTGGTCTGATATCTGTAGTGGCTTTGGCAAAGAACTGATATAAGATTTTTGGCTTTCAATTTTTTCTGGCAGGTGACTATACTGAGATCAAAAACTTGAACTCTGGTTTTTCTTATTATCTAACACTGGGCAGTTTGTCTCAGCTCTAGAAAAGGTCAAAGAGGATGCCTATGTATCAATTTTGAAAAGTTTGATGGGAGCAGTGTGTGTGTGCACGCGTGCGTGTGTGATAGTAATGGTATTCTTGTGTGTGCTGCTGTCTCATACTCTGGCAAATCCTATGAGGCCCTGTGGACAGAGTGCTGAAATTAGTGGAATAATATGCGTTCTAGAGGCACGGTACTAGAGGCCATGAACAGACTCATCATGTGCACATCCTGTGTTAGACGGCATACACACACAACATTTTTTAGACTGAAATGGTATTTAGGCAATGGTCAAAAACCTCCGAATATTGATACTGTTTTGCATAGTCTAGCCTGTACAGAGATGTCTTTGCTCAGTTTGAAGTGTGGTATGGGTGCATGAGGTTATCCTGGCCTGTGAGGGTATGTGTGTGTCCAAATGTGTTTGGATCACCATGTCTTTACTTGGAGACTTAATGAATTGATGCCACCCTGTATGTCCCTGCCTCTTATACCTTCTCTATCTTTGCAGCTGGCTGGTCGTGGGACCAAGGATAACAAATGTTCTGTGAAGGCTGTGGAGGAGATGCTGGAGTCCATGCAGATCACCATGTCCTAGATGCCCCTGACCACACCATTTCTCTTGCCTCCTTTTACACAAACACTCGGAGCCAACATGGCAGCTCTCCGCCTTGCATTGTGAATAGAGCTGGAGCTTAAGACTGCTGATAAAATCCACTCAAGTTGGATTCTGTAATTAACTGAACTTGTCATGGACCCTGGTAGACATTCAGATTTTTTTCTCAAACTCTCAAAGCTGCAGAGTTTCAACAACCATCCACTTTGGAGTCTAGGCACATCCAAACAAAATCTGTAAGATTTTTTTAACAATAATCCCACACATTAACCCAGTACTAACCCAGAAGTCCCTCCTCCCCAAGCTGGATTTTTTTTTGAAGTCCTAGCTCTTTTAGATCATCTTAAATAGATATTGCAAGTCACCACAACCAGACTGAAGCTTAAAATGTGTGAATGGGAGAAATTAACATAGTCTATAAATTCTATTTATAAAGACAACTTGGAGGTCCTACATGTCTGCACTGAAGTCCTCTAAGATCTCCTTACTATCTGTAAATGAAAAACTTTTAGTGTAATGACAGTGATTTTTTTTTCTTTTTTGTCAAGTCCCATCAAATTGTCAAAATAAAGGATTGGATGTTTACAGAGTTCATAGTATATTAATTTATGAGTGGAATTGAAGGGGCTTTCAGCTGTCATGCTGTCCAGATGTGAAACTGATGATTGATGATTTATTGTTTTATGAACTGTCTCCTCTCCTGTGTTGGCCTTTCATCGTCACTCAGCGGGTGTCACTGACATTGTCACTATATTGCACACCGTGGCCAGAATATCTATTATAACTAGCCCTGTGAAATGCAGAGGGATATATCATTGTCAACAAAAAAAAATAATAATATGGGTGTGCGAGTAGCATAGTGGTCTATTCCGTTCGTTGCCTACCAACATGGAGGATCGCTGGTTCGAATCCCCATGTTACCTCCGGCTTGGTCGGGTGCCCCTACAGACACAATTGGCTGTGTCTGTGGGTGGGAAGCCGAATGTGGGTATGTGTCCTGGTCACTGCACTAGCGCCTCCTCTGGTCGTTCGGGGCGCCTGTTCGGGGGGTGGAGGGGGAACTGGGGGAAATAGCGTGATCCTCCCACGTGCTACGTCCCCCTGGCGAAACTCCTCACTGTCAGGTGAAAAGAAGTGGCATGTGGTAGTCTGCAGCCCTCCCCGGATCAGCAGAGGGGGTGGAGCAGCAGTTCAGAGAGCAGGGTGATTGGCCAGGTACAATTGGGGAGAAATGGGGGGATATATATATATATATATATATGTGTGTGTATGTATATATATATATATATATATATATATATATATATATATATATATATATATTAATAATCACAACAAGGTGGCAAAAAAAAACCTCACTTATTAGTGAAAACAGCTGGGGAATTCCACCTTTCAATTACCCCAGACAGCAGCTGAACACACTGGCAAAACACCACTGTCATTTTAGTTTACCAAGTCTTGGAGCCTACTGCCGGTAATTAACACGCCACAAGAAAAATGTATTTATGAATCTGGGAGCATTTAAAGTAGTCGGGGGAGGGGGGTATGTTAGTGACTGTGGAAGGCAGGTCTGGTTTCTTACACTATAGGAGCAGCACCAGTTCGGTAACTGGCGAGTCAGAGTTGATCCAAATGAACGTCTTTCAGTTTCGCTCACCCATGCAGGGTCAGCAGTTACTTCCATCACTTTTGTTTATTAAGTCACAGCAATTGTCTCGTAATTTCACTCTCAAACTGGTGGAAAAGTTGAGTTGGGGCAGTCTTCATTCGTGCTCACTAATCCAGGTAAGAAAATCAAAGCAGGTTGAATCAGTTCATCTGGATACAACGTTTATTGACAGTGTTTCAAATGAGAGGGGTCACAATCTCAAAGCAGTGACCGGGGATCCATTTTCTCCAGCTTCTAAATATTCTGGCCTCGGTCTGCCTTTCATTTCCCCTCACCAATCTGGTGGAACCAATGCATGCCATGGGGACGTTTTGAGCACAAACTGACAAGAGTTGTTGATTTTTCACTGTGAAGGAGTGAAGCTTGACTGAACTTTTGCAAAGTTAGAAGGATGAAACTGACTGATTCGACCGAGGGCCCGTCCTTTTCATTTGCATTTTCCCATGTGCATGTCACTATGCTCACAAACGTCTCTTGGATGCATTTTGGGAAAAGGAATGAGAGCAGCAAGCCATTGTGATACGAGTTATCATTGTAAGGATGCTCACGTTCAGCCCCATCCACACTTAGGAAATAGTGCCATCTGTCGTCTGGATGAAGAACTCTAGAAAACCTGGAAAAAACTACTCTGGGTTCAAGCACGAATGAAGAAGTGACGGCATACATTTTTTTTCAGTTATACTATATAAATATCAGGCAAATACCTGGACCTAGCACTGCATTCTAATTTAATGGATTCGACTTTTTTAAAGTCGGAAACAATTCGTTTAACAAATAAATTGATCATTTTCTTTTCACATTTACATTTATTAAACGGTTCAGTCGTTTATTGATCCTTCGCGTCTCTGTTCTCACCCCATAGTTTACTACAACACCAGCCCACCACTGCCTCTTTTTCCTGGTAGATACCCCCACCCCCAAAAAAAAACAAACAAAAAAAAACTGTAAAGAAAAAGCTTTCACAAAGCTAACTGCTCTGTTTAGGGTGTTAACAGATCAAGTGTAGTGGATTAGCTATCAGCGTTGCCTAGTTATCCCCTGATTCTGAGAGAGATTAGCTGTTGGGAAGGGATTTGAACATCCTTCAATGGCTCTGTACCGCCGGGCCCTCCAAGGTGACCGGGTCACCTGAGCCATGACCTGAACAGGCTGAGCTGAATGACAGACTTAGCCATGTACCCGATCCGCCTGATCATAAACACAGAGGATGGTGACAGATAAATATGACGACGCACAGGCCAGGTGGTTTAATCCCACTGCGTGGGGGATTGGATGCTGCGTTGTGTCTCATAGGTTTCGTATAAGTAATGCCCTCCCCATCAAAATCCGTTAGTGTGCAAATTTACATCCTGGAAAACCGAAAAATTTATGGATTAATTTTTCAATTACGGAAAACACCTAGAAAATAATAAAATTGATAAAATAGCCTGGAAATATCATCGAGGCCATGTTCTATAAACGGGTCATAAAATCACCTTTTTAGATGGCACATCTTGAGTGTAATTTCGAGCTAAGACTGCGTATTTTAGCGACTGAGGTGTGACATCAGGGCTTGAGGTTTGTCAGCAGTATGCTCAGTCAGCAGCTAAACGTCACACAGTCCATTTAGAGACAGACGAAGCCTCCAGTGATAGATAATACTGAATAATATGACCTTCCATGAGCAATGACCCTCATGTACATCCAAGCAAAAGTCCTGGAAAATGATTTCCTCAAAAGACTGAGAACCCTTATTTTCTAATAGGAATTGATTCTGACTATCCAGTCAACCCCCCCCCCCCCCCAAGTCAGGTGATGTTAAGACATAAACTATATCAACGTTAACATGAGTAGATATTCCTAAACTGAGCAGTATTTGATGACCAGAAATAAGAAGGTGCCAGCTGTGGGAGAGAGATGAACAGACTGAGTAGAAAGGGGGGAGACAGAGGGATTGGAGGGGCTTGAATGAGGTAAAACAGAGGATGGGTTAGAAATGAGAGGACCAGGAGAGAGAGAGAGAGAGAGAGAGAGAGAGAGAGAGAGAGAGAGAGAGAGAGAGAGAGAGAGAGAGAGAGAGAGAGAGAGAGAGAGAGAGAGAGAGAGAGAGAGAGAGAGAGAGCGAGAGGCTCATCAAGGGAAAGGGAAAACGGAGGGTTTAACTGTAAGAGAGAGGGGGGGGTAGTGTGAGAGAGGAGTGAACTCCAGGGTGAAGACTTGGGCAGGGGAAGTTTCCCGAGGTGAGGGAGTGTGTGGAAAAGGGAGAACGGGGGCTCCAACGAGCTCATCAATCTCTGTCTGTTTTGGGGAAGAGGCTGGGAGTGCTAAAGATGGATGAGGCATGCAGTGCTAAATCCTGCCCCGTCCAGTCCCACAGCCCAGCCTGGTGATGAAATAGTGTTTTGGCTACAAGCAGGGGCAGTCTGACCAACTCCCTTTTTCTGGGAACAGAGAGTAAGAAGAAGGATGGATCACCCAAACAACACCTGACATGCGGTAGAGAGTTGTCCAGAGCCGATCTGCATCAGTGGATAAAAACCTCCAGTTCTTCTGCGGATCAACTTAAATGGTTTGTATTTATCAAAACGATGAACGCCAGGATCCATATTCATCTGTCCTCAAGCGTTTCATAGACAAATCTCAAATCAGTTCGCTCCATTTAATACTGACCTTCATCACTGTTTCTGTTTTTCATGGAAATTGTCAAATTAACCTCGTTTTCATGGAAAATTAAGTTTGACTACCATCGATTCAGTGTGGGATAAAAGTCCAAGCCGTTGGTTATTGTTAGAATTTGTGTTTTTATTAATTGTATTAATTGTGGTTTGTGTGTGAAAGTATCAAAGCCACAAAGCTCCGTTTCCCATAAGCAAGGGAAAATGTTGTTTTGTGAACGATAACCACATGAAGTTTCACACTGGCCAAGGAAAATTCTTTTTGAACAATGAATTGTCTGCACATATTGCACATACACTATAAAACAGTACAATTATCTTGCAAAATTGGAGTTCAAACTTTTTATTGTGAACATACAATATCTCTTTGTTGGTGCTGTAGGATATTTCCCTACACAGTTGTACAAGGTTAAGTGCAAATTAATTTTCACTCCAAGGGTGATGGTGATGAAAGGTATCCTCTTGGCCAAGACTGTGTGTGTGTGTGTGTGTGTGTGTGTGTGTGTGTGTGTGTGTGTGTGTGTGTGTGTGTGTGTGTGTGTGTGTGTGTGTGTGTGTGTGTGTGTAAGTAAGTGCATGTGATCGGCTGAAAAATATGAAGGGGTTTATTTCGATCATGAAATTTAACCTGCCGGCTCCAGGCATCACTTCTGCTCCTGAGCTTCTCCTCTTGACCTGGATGCTCCGGAGCTCTGAGATATTCTTCCAGAGGACGCTCAGGGCCCCATGGAGCCCTTTTCTCTGCTGGTTGCGCCGGGCCGAGCGCGGTTCTCATCGCCACGCTTCTCTGGCGGAATGTTTGGCTGTGCACATGCCGCGGCTGCATCCTGTCTGCACACTTGGTCACAGTGCATGGGATGTGTCGAATCAGAGAGGGGCAAGCCGCCGGCTTCAATAGACAGTTGTTCTTTCTAGCCCAGGCTTTGCAGACCGCAAATCCCCCCATAAGAGAGTTTTCTCAGCCAGAAGGCATGTGGCTTACCCCACACATGGCCTAAAGCCTAATTACAAAAGGAGGGAAAGGGCGAGATTGGCTACCGATCGAGCTTCCTGGGTGAATGTTTCTAGCAGCCACAGGGGGGATACTTTATGTTCTGAGAAGGTATGCAAGATAAAATGTTGGTGTTTGTAAACCTGGGGTTGATATGGTGCACAGACCGAGCTGTATCCAAGACTTTGTGAACACCAAGCACGCTCTGACGTGTTTTTTACATCCATAAATGTCAAGCATTTCAGCCATTTTGTGAGTGTTGAAACACATTCTCTTTGTTCAAACTCCCAGAACACCGAAGCAGGCATGGTAAACATCATTCTGCAACGGTGCTGGATTTTAAGAGGAGCTCCGAAGCCTTGTGCCAAACCTCAGTCCAAATGGTATCAATGGGACACAACACATTCCTCCACATTCGTGCTTTGATGTGTGATGACTTCCTCCTCTGGAAGTTTAGCCCGGAATCACAGCCCACATATCATGCAGTTAGAGCTCTGCCTTGACTCAGCAAATGTAAATCCCTCTGCCGTTACAGTTTGAGCCACTAAACTTAATCCATCAACTCAAGACCAATGGCATTGTTGTTCTCATTCCAACGAGGGTTTTTTTTCTCTTCTTTTATTCTTTTTCTAATCCCTAAAACCAACAACACCACTATTAATGACATGCACATGCATTCATGAAAGTTGTGGACATGCATGGTTTACTTTATCATTTAGCTGGCTTGTAGTTAGCCCGCTCTGCTACGAGCCATGCAGCTCCTCTGCTGTGTCTGCAGGAACCGGTCACTTCCCTCAATACTGTATAAACATGGAACGAGCCTGGCTGAAAGGCCCAAGACCCCCACCAAATAGCCTGACCTGCTTCTCTTTCGTCTAGGGTGGTTTGACTCGTGTAATGCATGGCGGCAGCGAGGGATTCAGACCTCCATCTGCAGTACATACAGTGGAGCGGGATGACAGGCGCTGTGGTCTCCTGACTGGCTTTGATTGTATTCACCTCCCACTTGACAGCACACTATCCACTTGCTCTCCTGCTTTTTTTTGCTTTTTTTTTTGCACTGTAGTAAGGTTACCATATTACATCCTATCTCGCATGAAGCCAGTCAAAATCCATCATGCGTTTCCTCCTTGAGAAGATCTGAAACATGACACAAATACATACTTTCTCGCGGGAGATAAGGGGGATTTTCTGGTACCCTATTGAGATGGATGGAAATGAACTCCACTGTGTTATTGCCGCATCCAATTTTATGTGTGGTCATGCGCACACAAAATGTATAAATGGATACATCACACACGCACGCACGCACGCACGCACGCACGCACGCACACACACACACTCACACACACACACACACACACACACACACACACACACTGTAGTCAGTATAAACTTGGCAGGCTAGTGATGCTACCATCTGCTTGTGGGAAGAGGGATATGGCTGTGGAACAACCACAAGCAGCCAAGGTAATAGTGATGGGTTCCACTCAGTCTCTATCTCCCAGACAGCAGCAGATTCTTCGTTCCACAGCGTTGGCCCTTGTACAGCCTGGTGGGCCACGGCACCATGACAAACTGCTTCTCAAGTTTATTGGTAACCAGCGGCTCCTTACTCAGACATTGACTCGTTTTTACGTAAAACGGTATCAAAACAAAATCTTTTACGGGCACAATTTAGCCCGTGTAAACTCAAACGAAACAAATTGAACAATTTTTCCACCTATATTTTCGGTCAGAGATTTTTAATGAAGGCTTATTGAGGGAATTCTGCATGCAAAAGGATAGAATTTTGAACTTGGAGACACAAGGGGTAGAAAAATACATCATACACCAAGAGACCGAAAGAACACAGCAGCTCAAAACAGGAAGGTGAGCCATTAGGCAGAGCCATTGGCTAATAGGAAAGTATTAAAAAGTAAATAGAAGAACTCAGTTTATGAGTTGGGTCCTCAACCAAATGAGAACTTTGAGTCATTGGCCAGAAAATGAATATAAAAAGCATAGCCTAAAAATCCATTACCTATGGCTGCATTTAATAGACACAATGTTCATCTGGACTCCAAACAGCACAAAAACCTAATCATGCATTTCCCTATTTTGGGAACACCGCAAAATATTGAAATATTTATAGAGACACTAATGATACTTGTTAAATGTGGTTTCAGATGAACTGAATTTTGGAAACATTTACCTGAAGTTACACAATGTTAATGACGTCCATCCAACAACATCAGCCTTCCTCAATCAAACCAAGGTGGATCGACCAACACACAATTGCATTTAATAAATGACACACTTGATCAAGCAATAACTGTGCAATAACCCAGTGAATTATATCCACATCACAATTTGTGTTAATTAAATGAAGCTGATTCTTCTAAGCCAAACACAACAGAAACAAATCAATGAGAACTAACTTAAATGAGGCCACAAACTTCTCCCACAGAAGATGGCCTGATGGGAAAAAACAGTGTTGCCGTGTTAAGATGCTGCGTTACATTTGCTAAGATGCTAAAACAATGCTAAGATTTCCCCAGTATAATGTAAAGGGGGTAATTTGGTAATTTGACAATTCTTATCAGCTTAATTCCCTGACAGATACAAAGTGGTTGAGAGAAGAGTTTATTGAATATATGCTGGAGGCAGGTCATGGGTTATAAGACAATATTTCAGTTTGTCAGTTGAAATCCAGTGACCATTATAATGGAAATCCTTCACATGTAAAATTTTGTCAGCCGGTCGGTGAGTATTTAAATAAGATATTTTCCAACAGGTCATGTCATATTTTCTTGGCAACATCGTCGAGCTGTCTTTAGGTAGAGTTACTGGAGCGAAACCACTATGGATATGGAAGCTATAGATTCAGCACATCCGCAGGAGCATTTATGATACCATGGTGTGTATCAAAAGCAGATCATGTTATCCCAAAAGCTATCAAATTCTGCACAGTCCAATAAAGTTTACTTTCCTCTGGCCATGGAGCTAACTTAGTCCAGCTCAATACATCTCAATAGACCCTGCGTGTCATATGCTGTCAGGTTCACCTCAGGCCAGAGGCACACAGTTATGTTGGGGCTGGGATAAATTATAAGTATCATATGCTGAACGATGCTTTCATGTTAGCGGAGGAAAGTTTTTTTGTGGCTTCAGCTTCATACATAATGATATTATAGCTAGGAGTGCATGTCAAGTCAAGCACATTTAGTGTAAGTGTGCCTTAGATCATCAAGAGGAGGAGAACAGGAGAATCAAAGTAGATTTATATTGAAAAAAAATAGTGAAACAGGCAAATCACGCCATCAGATCAGAAAGAGTCAAGTGCAAGTACCTGGAATCTTAATGAGCATGTTTGAATCAGGGGGAACCAAATTCCTTTTTTTTTTCTTTTCTCATGAATCACAATAACGTAGCATAAACTTGGATGGAAAATTGCATACCTACCATATTCTACTACATCATCTGAAAAGGCTGATGTTTTATTTTCTTTTTCTTTTAATTCAAAGGCTACCCTGTGCCAGAGCTCGGCTGCGAGACCATCTCTTAGAAAATGGGTAAGGAGAATAGGGTCAACATTATTTATTGTAGAGGGAAATTGATAAGAACAGGGTTCACTTAAGACCTCATTCCTCTCTTTCCCGTCAGTGAACCAAACCCATATACACAGAATTAAAAAGGCCGATGCCTCATTTTCAAAGCTGGGACCAGTCCTCAGACTGCAGATCAATGCCCATGTGGAATAATGCCCGGACTCTATCCCACAGTTGTATCCCACAGACAGGACACCATTATTCACATTGACTGGCATTTTTGGCATTCTTCATGTTAATAAATTACGCTCTCTAGTGAAATTATGACACATCAATGTCTATGAGAAGGCCATCCTCACAGCACCCGCTAATGTCATTACTACCATCACCTGGTCCTGTAGCCACAGTAAAACACTATGTGTGCAGTACCAGCATGGCATTGCATGGTTAGATTTACCGATGACCTACATTGGGTGGGAGAGTAGTCCTGGTCTGTTGACTGAACAACATGAGATAAGCAGAGTCTATCAGCTGAAGGTGGTGGAAGCATTGATTTGCTCATGCTTGATTGATCTGGTCTGTACCAGATTGTTGTCAAGTGCTCTTTGTATGAGTGGTTGATGTTAAAAAAAATTGAAAACTAAGAGTGATAAATTAATATAGTTACTTTAAAAAAAATGATTGCATGGGAATTAAATGCAATGTAACTTTTAATATAAAACTACTACTCATCAATTCAATGTATTTAATTCTGAAATAAAGTATTGCATGGGAATTAAGGACAGACAAAATATAAATCATCATTTCCAAAATTAATCTTGCTTATGATGAAAGAAAGTTGAATCAGTTCATCTGGACACAACGTTTATTGAGAGAAACGTAATGACGTGCAGTCAGGGTAGGATAATTTAATCCAAATAATCATACACAAAATTCATAACAACATATCAAAATCTCACTCTAGTTACAAGTATGCTGTGTTATACCTATTTTAAATTATATGTTCATGTCCTTGTCCTTTTTAAGTCCTTAAACATCTAAGAGTGAAACGTCATATAGCGCACAAGCTCGCCTACCTTTTCAATGGTAAGAGTAGACTGCTTTTTTCAGGATTGCCTTTTGACGTTGAGAAGTTCGAAGTATGCGCATGCATATTGCGTAGTTTAAGGCGAACTCAACGGAAGAGAAAAGGCACTGCTTCTAGCGGGAGTGCGAGCCAATCACAGCCATCAAGGTGCTAAATTATTACAATGTCATAGATATTTGTGCTATCAATAAAGCAAGCTACACTTCAGAGCGAAATCAGTAATGTCGACCATTGTACATCTTCAGCGTTTTAATAAACTGGATTACCAGCAAAAATTACTTGTCATCAAGCAAGGCAGGCCTACACCAGCTCTCCCTGCCCTCCACCAGCATAAAGGACAGAGAATCATGCAATCGATTCCAGCCGGAGTGGTTCATAAGGAACAAGTGGCTATGTGGCTGCAGCGCAGATGCTACCACCCAGCTGGCTGTACTGCTTCCCTTGTTTACTATTTTCCAGACAGCAGGACAATGTAATGGGGTAGGTCCCGGTTACTGTGACCTGAACAGCCAACCTGCCTGCAGTGCTAGTCAGGCAGCCGAGCGGTCCAGTTCACACATTCAACATCAAATAGCAATTGGAAACCTTTGGAAACTGCACTTAGATCAACCTAGCTTTAAACAAAGCTAACAAACAGCAAGTCTCTGCACACAACGTGAAGGTGAGAGGGAAAATCGTGAGATCCTGAAGGACTTGATACGTGCTACTTGCTACTTAGGGAAACAGGAATTAGCCTTCAGGGGAAACAAAGAAAGCACCAGGTTCATCAAACCGGGGGAACTATGTGGAGCTCTTAAACCTCATTGCGGAGAAAGGCCAGCGGTTGGTGACGCATCTTGAAGTTTCCTCAGTGTTTTCTGGAACGTTGAACCATATTCAAAACGACCTTATCTTGGCAGTAAGTGACACTCTTTGACAGAACATTCAAGATGAGGTAAATGCAGCCCCTTTCGTGACCGTATCAGTGGCCTCATCGACTTGTCATTTTGGCAAGTCAAGGAGACTTGCCATTGGCAGACATTTTGGCAGACATGCTGCAATACAACGGCAGATTGCGGCATGTCTGCCAAAATGGAGTTCGATGAATTTTTGGGATTTAGTGACGTAATGCTGCGTAATGTAATGTTGTGAAGCAATGGTGTTACTTAGTCATTTCACAGGTATCAAAAACCATATAAAACAAGAAAAAAGTACTTCATATATATCAAAGAAGGTTGAATCAGTTCATCTGGATACAATGTTTTAACATTGATTTTCTTACCTGGATTATTAAGCATGCATCAATATACTTCATATATACTTTCACAATATCTTTTGTTTAGGTTTTCATTTGAAATGTAGTCCAGCCAGGGGGGCACACTATTCTAGAATTCTGTGGCAGTTGGAAGAATGAAGAAGGATCATATTGTTATAAAACATTAGAGAGCACAAAAGGATGTAATTTGGATTCGTGAATGCCCACTGCCCTACCCAGCCACTGACCTCATCACAAATCATTGCATCTAAGTGACCTCTTCAGTCTAAAACTGACTGCAGGTATCCCCATCCTTATAAACTATTACAGTGGCATAACGACCGAAACCAACGATCGGGTTCATATTTCATATGCACATTGCCGTGAGCATTAAATCGAGTTACAATGGCCATGTGTACTATTCACAGAGGATTGGGGAATGGTTGCAATCACTAGCAATGTAAGACCCCCCCACCCAGCTCAGGGATGGTAATTCCCACTTCACATAGATGGCCTCTTTGACTCCCCATTCAAACCAGCGTTCTTCCCTATCAAGGATGTGCACATCCTCATCCTTGAAAGAGTAGCCACTGGCTTGTAGATGGGTGTAGTCTGCAGAGTCCTGGCCTGACACGTTAGCTCTTCTGTGTTGTGCCATTCTCTTTGGCCAGCGTCTGTTTGGTTTCCCCGATGTACAAGTCACGACAATCCTCCCGACATTTAACAATGTACACTATAATGCTCTATTTGTGCCGTGGACCCAACCCTTTGGGGTGGACCAACTTCTGGCGCAGCGTGTTTTGGGGTTTGAAAAGCAACTGAGACACGGTGTTTGGAAAATACCTGTCTCAACTGTTCCAACGCACTCTGCTACACACACAATCACCAATGGTTTATGCTTAGGCAGCTGTTGTCCTTCTCATCTCTTTGATCGGCTGGTGCACTGTTTGGACGTCTTCCTGGCTTTGACAAACGCCCAATTAGGATAACTACTCTTAACCAGTGCCTGTTTAACGTAGGATTTCTCCCCTCCCCTCATCTGCTGTGTCAGTGGGGACGTTGTCAGCTCGGTGGTACAGCATCCTGATGGCTCCTAGTTTGTGCAACCAGTGGATGATGAGAGTCAAACCTTAAGTACTGATCAGTATGTGTTGGTTTACGGTAAACATCAACAATCAAATGTCCCCCATCACCAATTGCAATTTCATAGTCTAAGAAGGCTAACCTGTCACTTTTCACATCTTCCCTGGTGAACTTGATGTGGTTGTCCACCGAGTTAATGTGTGTCAGTGACATGCGGCTACATCCTGAGATTTAATTTTAACCCAGGTGTCATCCACAAATCTGAACCAATGTGCTAGGTGGTGTCCCTGGATAGAACATGAGATCCCTCTTTTCCACTTCCTCCATATAGACAAGTTGTGCCAGTACAGGTGAGACTGGGGGAACCCATAGTATACCCATGCTTCTGCCTATAGTACTGCCCCCTGTATGTGAAGTACGTGGACTGAAGACACAGCTTCAGGAGCAGACACACTTGGTCAGTATTAAGGGGTGGTCCTATTGCTAAGGGTGGGGTCATTTTGTAACTTCATTCAGACTACCTCCACTGCTTCATCAACAGGAACACATGTGAAGAGACGTAACATCATAAGAGACAATTGTTTCATCTCTCTCCATAATGATGTCCCTCATCTTATCCACAAAATCCATAGTGTTCTGAATCTGATGTTTATTACTGCCTACTAATGGGTTAATAATTAGATGCCAGAAACTTAGAGATGTTATAGAGTGACTGTGTTAATCATACAAACAATAGGTCGTAATGGCACATCCTGTTTATGTATCTTGGGTAAACCATACAGACTAGGTGTAGTTTCCCCTGGGTATAATCTATACAACCACACCCATCAGTGAGATCTGGGCTCTGTTTCCTTCACCTTCCTTCTAAGGAGAGGATGTTGTCTTGCTGTAAAGCCCACTAAGGCAAATCTGTAATTCGTGATATTGCGCTATACAAATAAAATTGACTTGACTTGACTTCCTTCATCTCCTCGCTCCTTTCTCTCGAGTTATGGTAAAAAGCCACTACAGTTGATTATGTGAGTTACAGGGGTGAGGCCATATGAGAGAGAGCTCCTCTCAGATGTTTTTGCTGTCAAGAATATGGTCATGTTGGAGTCAGAAGATGTGGGAGATGTGGGGAGGATAACTGCAATGTGGAAGATTGTAAAGTTGAGAAAGTGCAATCAAAGTGCCTGCACTGCAAGGGAAATCATGGTACTGGTCATGTTGGAGTCAGAAGATGTGGGAGATGTGGGGAGGATAACTGCAATGTGGAAGATTGTAAAGTTGAGAAAGTGCAATCAAAGTGCCTGCACTGCAAGGGAAATCATGGTACGGGGTCAACACAGTCTCCACAAAGAATTAAGGGAGAGAAAGTGAATAAGATGAGAGCAGAAAAGGGATTGTCATATGCTGAATTTGCTAAAAGAATGGGGAGAAACAATGAGAATGATGTGAGACAAGAAGCTAAGGAGGACAAGTCAGTCAGAAGCATGCTTAGTTTTGCTTTTGTAAGGACCAGATGAGGTTTTTGGCCTTTTTGGCAATGGTAATCAACTGTACTGCTGGAGTAGAAAGAAAATCTGAGAGAACTGACATAATTGTAGATGCAGCAAGGACATTTCTGGGTGTTGTGGTAGTTTCTGGAGAACCCAGCCACTGAGGATGCACAAGCCAGTGCGTCCTTAGTGCCGGTCCCAAACCCGGACAAATGGGGAGGGTTGCGTCAGGAAGGGCATCCGGCGTAAAATCTTTGCCAAATCAAATACGCGGATCTTGGAAACGGATGATCCGCTGTGGCGACCTCTAACGGGAGCAGCCGAAAGTAGTAGTAGTAGTAGTAGTGGTAGTTTCTGGAGAAGGTGTGCAGCAACTGCTGAGAGAGGCTTTTAGTCCCCCTCAGAAACCTGAGAAATATAAAGTTTAATTGAGAAGACATGAGTATTTTTTTAGACATTTTGATACACTCCCCATTCCAGTTGGTGTCAGTAATGAACCAAATCATTGTTTGCCAACCGCTAATAAACCTAAAAAAGAAGACGAGGAAGAAGCCACTCCAGTTTATAAAGCAGAGTTAATGCAATTCTCTACTGAATTTCTGAAAAAAAAATGCAGTTTCAGCAAAATGAAGTGAGTAGTATCATCCAAACTGTGAATCCTCCTCTGTATTTGCCATGGTGAGCAATGGCAATTCCCGCTCTGTGTTCACATGTACTTGCAACACACAGACGAAGGAAATCGAGCCCAAATTTCACTGATGGGTGTGGTGTATGATTATGAGTATTGAATGTAGCAGGCCATTTCTCAGGTGAATAGTTTCTAAATGAGTTACACTCACTGTGTAACAGTGATGGTATTATGAGAATGACAGTTTAGGACTACTTGGCTCACTCATAATCAAGCTGCTCTGCACTCTTACGAGAGGACTGGGAACCACAGCACGGACCTGATAAGACAAAGATGCTCCAGCTCAGGTTCCCTTTTATTTCATATTCATCTTAGAGTACTACAGTTTCAGTGATTTACTGGCTGCTTAATGGAACCACTGAATCATGTGTTATGCTACTTGATGCTTTAATCCATATACAATTGCTGCATCCTGCTTTACTGTAAGGAAACAACATAGGAAGCCTTTTTTAGTAGTTTGGCCACTGGCTAATCTTTGCCACCTCCCCATGAACTGTCTAACTTTTATTTTACTGCCACTCTAAAACATACTGTGTCAAGTCTGTCTGCATGAGCAGGTGTAAAACATGTCATATTGTTAATGTGATGAACTCTCCAGTTAAACTACTGTCATGGCTCTTTGATAAGGGTGATGGCTCAATATTCTGTTGTGTGGTTTACAGCATTTTAGCCTATTCATGTAACAAGCACCAGTCCCAAGCATGGGCAATGTTCAGGGTCCATATATTACCACAAAGAAAAAAAAAAGAAAAGCATTGATGCGTCCGAGTGTGAAAGCATGAAACTCCAGCATGATGTTTTTGCTTGTGAAAGTACAGCGCTCTCTCTGTGGTTTGGTGCAGTACAGTATTTCTTCTTTTCCCATTGCACGCATGACCAAGTGCTGACTGATGATACAGTACAACCATAGACCACTTTATAACCTCATAAACCAAAGTGTCCCCAACAACTTGCAGGTCCTCTCGTGTCTTTTTTCTATAAAGGTCAGGTATCAGGCATATTCTTGGATTGAGTTTCGAGGGGGAGGGAGAGAGCGAGAGAGAGAGAGAGAGAGAGAGAGAGAGAGAGAGAGAGAGAGAGAGAGAGAGAGAGAGGAGAGAGAGAGAGAGAGAGAGAGAGAGAGAGAGAGAGGATGAAACTTTTTGACCTGCCCCAGGGTGAAGACACTCTGAGAAATGTGTTCTGGGTCTCCATGTCAAATTTGACTCCTGGAGAGTGTTTGGCTGAGAGAGGGAGGTTCTCTCACTAAAACAGAGCCATTAGTGTTGGGCAGACTAGTGGTCTGGCCTGCGGGCCTTGCTGAGCAATGGGGGTCCTGTGGTAGGAAGTCGTGGTCTACAGACAGGAGGCAAGGGCCTTGGGAAGCGTGAAGCCCAATACACATGCCTGCTGGGTGGACTAGAACAAGACAAGCAAGAGGGTGTCTGGGAAAATATGTGGACATTTTGGATTCATTACATTGAGATAGACCACAGAAGATACTGAATCCAATTGCTTTTGTATAGAATACAAATGTATTTCATCCTTCCGTTTCCACATTTCTCTCTTTTTTCTCTGTTTTCAATCTTTCTAACTGTTATTTCATGATAAGCATCTAACTTGCTCAGCTGTATACATTCATGCACACATACACAGACACCCCCCCCACACACACACACTTGTCCCTCACAGCTGACTTACGAAGTGAATATGGCAATGCTGCAGTGTATCTCCTCCTTCAGACAAATCAAATCAATTTCATGTATTCAGGAAGCAGTGTATAAAATGAAACACCAAGGGCCTCCAGTATTGATTCCCCTTGTTTCCTTTTCTGTCTCCACCTTTGATCCCCTCCGCTCTGACTTCTAGTCATCAACTGCACTCACTGTCCCGAGGAGAGGAACATCTGAGGCTGATCAGAAAAGGGCTTCTACAAACCTTTGTCTCTCACAGTGGCCCACCCGATGGCATCACACCAGGAGGACATCAGCTTGATGTTGCCTCAGCAAGATGACTCACACTGGGTTATATATTGGGCCCAGCAGGGCCTCTGCTCCAGGCAGCACTCTTAAGAGGATCATCTTCAGAAACTACTTTGGGGCTAATTCCACATGCGCACATTAACTTCTGTTTCTTATACTTCAAAGCAGGCTGAGCGGAGAAAGATAAACAGGTGTTATGTGTTACAATAAGAATGAAGAAGTGTTGCCCTCACAACGTGAGCAAGGTCCTTGGTACAGGTCAAGATAGATGAACTGACCAGGTTAAAGTGTTGAAGATGGAAAACAACAGAGTTGAGATAGAACCTCTGTGGAGGTATTGTCTCCATATAACGGCTCAGGGATGAACAAAACGTTTCCCACAAGTACCATTGTCTAAAAGGCTACAATTCTATGAGGATGATCTGCGCCTGTGATAAGAAAAGAAAAACCAGAGAGAAACTTTGTCATTGTATGCAAGCACACAACAAAAATAATCTTCTGCATTTAACCCATCCTATTGTATAGGAGCAGTGGGCAGCTGCAGCGCCCAGGGACCAACTCCAGTTCTTCTTTCCATTGCCTTGCTCAGGGGCAAAGACAGGAGTATTAACCCTAACATGTATGTCTTTGACGGCAGGAGGAAACCGGAGCACCTGGAGAAAACCCATGCAGACACGGAGAGAACATGCAAACTCCACACAGAAAAGACCTGGGATGGCCTGGGGTTCGAACCCAGGACCTCCTTGCTATGAGGCAACACTGCTAACCAGCGGGCCACTGTGATCAGTGTGCTTTGGTGTTTTGGCAGCTTGCTAGAACTTACACAAACACATTGGATAAACCCACAGAAATGGTTGTTGCTTTTATTAATCTGAACTTTAAACATCTGCTTTGGATAAGCTTAAATCACATCACTGTTAGCATATTGAGTCTGAGTGTTGTTTTGTCAGTTTCTGATAGGGAAGCACTTGCTGAAATTACATCAATTCGAGAAAGGCATTAAAAGATGGACCACTTACTGGATGCACTTCGGTCTATAGTTGCCAGTACGCTGCCTAACAGGCTTCCCCCTCAGACGAGCTTGTGACTCATTGGATAATTCACTCCTCTTTAACACTGATCAGATGTTTATTTTCAAACTAACATGAGCCTGACTGATAAACAATGTTAGTTTTCTCCATTGGAAAAACCTGCTACTAGTGACGATCATCTGCCACTCATTAACCTTTGCTCACATTTCATATTGCCCGTACAACACCAAAAACTACTTATGTTTAAATGTCTGGTTTGAAGTGTTTAAGATCTGAGTAAATCAGCAACTCTATATATTCCCCGCTTTCCTGTACCTTCGATTTCACTGCCATGCCTTCAACACCTTAAGATTTACGGTGGAGCAATTCTAACATCCATGTGAGGTTTATGAACTCCAGTAAAATATTATTTTGTGCAGGCTTCCAAATGGTCAGACCACAAAGCATCCAATCATGGTATTAGCAGTCAGTATTGACCTGTTTTTCAGTTGTGGCCTACTCCCCGTGGCATCCAGTCAAGACTCTAAAGACAGCCTCAGACCAAACCTTTGCTGTGCTTGGCCGAAGAGAGCAAACTGAACCGACACTTTCTATCCTACTATGCTCCGGGAGGCTTGGATGTCTATCGTGGTCTTTTATTGGTTCAGGCCCCCTTGAACCTTTGCTGCAATCACAGATTTGAATTGAGGGTTTCTGGGATATTTTCAGGGTTGTTTCGTGAACCAAGGTTCCTGTAGGTCAAATAGTTTCTCGAATTCCGTGTGATCTGTGCCATGTCTGTTTGATTATGATAAAATCTTTGCTACATATGCCAGGGTTAATGGTTGAATGAGTAAAATAAATAAAGTGAATATGGATATATGCAATCACCCATATCCCACTAAACTTTATGATTTCAAAACTGAACAGAGGAAATTACTTTTATAAAATTCTCTAAATATTCAATGTCATTTGTAATTCAGTTTAATAACCCTTGCAATGGTTGTCATTGTTCTGTTGAAGTGCAATTTTATACCTGATTGTTCAATAGAAATTACATATTTAACTTGTCAGTTTGAAGCTTCTCATAAATTTCAAAGTTGTTGACCATTGCTGTTGCATGATAGCCTTACTACAACAGAATCAGACAGATTAAATTCAACTCTTCTGCTCTCAGGCCTCAATAATTGCCAGCTGTATGGGGAAAGGGGGATTCCTGACGAGAGTGAGAGAGAGAGGGAGGGGGGGTGCTTGGTGCTCTGATGGTCTAAATAGACTGGATAAGAAGACCAATGAGAAGGGCATGTGAGTTCCAGCCCTCTAGTCAGAGGCGATTAACTGCTTACTCCTCAGATAAAACTCATCCCCCACAGGATAGGACACAAACTGATGGGGTGGTTAAGAATAGACTGTGCGATTCAGACATCATGGATGCTGTCTCAGGCAGTGATGATGTGGGCCCCTTGCATGGGATCACACCACTATGACATCCCAACGCCTTGTCATTGGGCCGAGACCCCGCTGCATCCAAAGTCACTCTGAGCTTGACGAGGATTTGAAACGTCCATATGGATGGGAGTGTATTGCTCTTACAAGGTTTCACAATGCAGACAGAACTCTTACAGTTTTCTCATCTCAATAAGTGAACAGGAATAACAACAAGGACATGACGTACCAAGTGACCTTACCATACCATAATTTGTAGTGCTGTGGACCGGACAGGTTTGGTTGAAATTATTTGATAGATGATGTCAAATTGTTATGACGAAAATAAGATCAGAATGTTTTAGGCCAGCACTTGGATCATAAACTGCTCCATGACCAGACAGATTGCCAAAGAAGCATAGCATTCATATGACTTGGATCGCCAATGCTGTATTATCACTCCTTCACTTCCTATGATTCCCAGTCTATGACACACAGTAGACACCACATGGCTAAAGCAAGCCCTTGGAAAACAGCACAGTGAGGGTCATGCACACTGTAACAAAATACATTCCATGTGCTCTCCCTCCAAGGCAATGAATCAATCAAGCTTGCACGCAATAAAAGCAAAAAGGGGGTGTGAATATTATTGCAATAAATACTATGTTGTCTATGTGCCAGTTTTTTGTTGTTTTTTTTTTCTGCTGCTGCTTTTACGGCTGGTCGCAGATGAGCGTTTTATGGCCCTGCGGCCCCTAACGCAAGGTCCTGCTGTAGTAATGGGTCCCTCTCATTCCCGTAAGTCTGCTTTTCAAACAGACGGACATTGTAATTACGCCTGGCAGAGGGTTTTGACAGCGTAAGCAGCAGGGCTATCTTCATGCAGCCTGGATGGCTGAGGCTAGATGGATGACTGGTATAAGGACGTGGGGCTTGGTTGCCTCTGGACTGCAGAACACACGACCTCTTCAATGGTGTGTCCATTTGAAGAAACATCTTGCACCAGTTTTTTTTTTTTTTTTTTTGTCTTCACTGAAATAACAGTAAGAACAATGGAGGCGCCGGGCTTCAGCCCAGTCTCATGTAGACACACCTAGTGCAGGGCTCTCTGATGCTGAGAAGCCTCCTCCTCCTCCAAAGTGCCACAGCTCCACACTGTTTAAAGAGTCCAAGAGTGAGGAAGGGATATGAACAAAGTGTTTTGGGAGTTATAGGGTGGTTTATTTGACCCTGGTTGGAGAACCTGAATGATGGCGGTCCCAGGTGTGAGGTCATCCACCAACATACTAGGATCTCACATGTTCATGGGCCATCTTTCTCGCACTCTGTCTCTGTCTCTTTCTCTTTCTCCCCCTCTTCTTTTCTCTTTCTCTCTCTCTCCTCTCTCTCTCTCTCTCTCTCTCTCTCTCTCTCTCTCTCTCTCTCTCTCTCTCTCTCTCTCTCTCTCTCTCTCTCTCTCTCTCTCTCTCTCTCTCTCTCTCTCTCCTCTCTCTCTCTCTCTGTGGGTGGTGCACATCAAGGGCGGAGGCCATCTTATTAGCTGTCAAACCTTTGCCCACATCTTAGACTTCTGTGCAATAATATTTGGTTTTCCTGGTGCCTTCTCCTGTCCAATGTCCTGTCCAGACCATTCATTTGGCAACAAAGCCCAGGAAAGGCACAGGCTCAGTGCTGAGGGGAATGCCTGAGGATACCCACGGGGAACACCCCTGTGTCCTTCCATTTTGTCCACTGTATGTCTTTACTTTAAGGAACACATTTGTATGCAGTTCATTCGCAAATGATGATTAAGAACAGACTTATTGAGTCTTCTGGCTGAAATAAACTGTCAAGATCATGTGATGTCAAAGGTAGCTGACATAAGAAGTTACATGAGAACCATATGTACTTGACTGCTGTAAGTATGCTCTCACGAATCAAATTCAGAGAGCAAACAGAAATGTTATTTCACCATCACTGTATAAACATCCCAAGACTGTCTGCCTTTGTGTATAGTTTACTAAGAGAATGAAGTGCAGGAGAGACACTGTAGGTGATCTGTGGGACACTTAACAGAGGCAGAGAAACAATTGAAGAGGGGCTCTACTGTGAGCCTGTTACAGATGCCATCAGCCAGCTTTGGCCATTCACGTCTCGTCTTACAATGTTAAGATAAACACCGATTGGATTGGGGAAGGGCATGGGAATGCGGTGTCTGGGGCGAGCATGCCTCTCCACCTGCCTTTTCAAATGAATGGAAAATACTGCGGTAACTCTGGGAGTTGCCCTATGTCACTCCTCAATACAGGACTGTTACCGTTACAGTACTGAGGTAACTTATTGAAGATTGAAACTGCTATAGTATTAATATAACCCTTTGAGAACTGTAACTGTTAGCGTTTATGTAACCTATTCAGAACTGCAACCGTTGTAATATATTAAGAACTGCAATGATTGCAGTACTTAGATAGCCTATTGAAGAATGTGGCCATTACAGTCACAGCAGCATTTAAGAACAGTAGGCCCGTGGATGAACAAGCACCAATGAGGAACCTAAGGAAAAAAAAAAGCCCTCACCCCCACCCAGAAATAGTATAACGGGAATTACCACATTTCTGACTGTGACAACAATCATGGTTAGCAGTCATAACATAACAATAGCAAACCTCCAAAGTCATAATTCTGCCTCGCAGGCAATGGAGGCGCTGGGTACGCATGCAGCCCCAAAGCCAAATAAAAACAGAACACCGTCAAGGTCACGGTGCCACAATCCGCTCCAGTGCTTTGCTATAGGAAGTGGGAGATGTTGAAACAGATGTTTTTCATATTGCCTTTGTGGCACGGAGTTGATGAGCGCTCTGTTACATTAGCGCAGCATGCTGTGCTGCTGTAGGGATCGCATTCAATTTCAGCTCTCCCTAATTACACGCAATAACGTCTCACTCTCTCGGCGTCGATTTACACGGACGTCTCTCAGGATCCACTCTAGCGTGAGTCATCAACTCGTCCATATCCTTTTCAGAGGTAATAGTATGTTTCAACATTCTCCAAGGGCTCAGGAAAAAAAAAAAGAAAAAGAACAGGTACTGAACTATTGAGACAATTTGCATTTGAGTATCACGCAGTTTTTTTTTCAAGCATAAACTTTTCCCACGAAAAACATATATGGGATCCAAAATGCTGAAACCCTTTAAATAAAGAACCTTTTTTATGATGAACTTTATTGACCTGAAGTTGAGGTGGGAATGTTTAGCAGTTTCCAACCTGGACATCATCAAAATCCTTCAACCCTCTATTGCCAGGACATTTTATTTTCATCCTGCCATGCCCTTAGTGCACCTGGCTTTATAACTAAAACAGGATTTGTGCAGTACTTGTTAATGATTGTTGGAGACAAAGTATGGCCATGAAAACACAGTAGTTAAGTAATAAATAATGACCTGATCCCATCCAAACTGTGCCTTGTTATGTGTATGGATCGGACATTCTCCAGCTTTGTCTCATAAATGACAAGCCTGTTTGTTTGGTGCGCTCTCTCTCTCTCTCTCTCTCTCTCTCTCTCTCTCTCTCTCTCTGTCTGTCGCTCTCTCTCTCTCTCTCTCTCTCTCTCTCTCTCTCTCTCTCTCTCTCTCTCTCTCTCTCTCTCTCTCTCTCTCTCTCTCTCTCTCTCTCTCTCTCTCTCTCTCTCTCTCTCTATCTCTCTCTGTCTCTCTGAGCGCATGCTGGGAATTTGGTGAGTTTGGCTGAGGGTCTGGGACTTTTTCTCGTATTTTCTTCTTTTTTTCCTACTGTGTTTATTGTATGACTGTTTTGGTAGTTATGGTTATTCTTATTGTAGTTTGGTTTGTGTTGGGTGGTTATTTTTGGAGGACGGTGAACCGTGCTTCTTGCTGGGCATGGCATCCTCTGAGATGCAGTCCCTGTCTTTGAGGCACCAAGTGAGGGTCGTATCACAGCCCAGTACCACGGTGGAGCAGGTACTGTTGGTGGTAGGAGAACAGCTAGGGCATGTAAATATCTTGTATGCTTCATGCATGAATAAAGCAGTGGTTTTATTTATGAAGGAACAGGGGTTTGTTAACCAGCTGATAGAAAATGGCTTGCTTGTAAACGATAAGATTAGCAGTGCCTTCCACCCGGATCACCGTGTCCAGAGTCCCTTCTTTCATTTCCAACTAGGTGCTGGGGCAAGAACTGAAGTGCTTCGGAAGGTTTGTGAGTGGATTCCGGATGGTGAGTCTGGGCTGTAAGGACACCAAATTGAAGCATGTTCCGTTTCTGCAGAGACAAGTGTTCATGTATTTGGACTTTCCCACTCAAACACTGGATGCCTCTTTCCGTGTTCAGCATGAGGAGGGATTTTATATAGTAAATGTTAGCTCCGGGAGTATGAAGTGTTTTGAGTGTGGAGATGTGGGTCACAAGCGGATTGCTTGTCCCCATAAACAACATGCAGTGGGGTCTGCTGCAGCTGCTGTAGCTGACAGTGGTGGGCAACAGGCCGCTGCAGCGGATGTGGCTGACAGCGGGGAAGGGAGTAGTGGGCAACAGCCTGATATGGCTGACGATGGCTGACAACAGGCTGCTGCAGCCAATGTGGCTGACAGTGGGGAGGGGAGCCGTGGGTGGCAGATGCTGCTCGAGGCTGCTTCCCCTTTACAGAGTGAGGCTAGTAGCTCTGTGGCTGGAGCCACCAGTGCGTACGGCTCTGTATCTAAAGATAATTTAGCAGGGGAGGTGGAGGCTGAACCTGTGGTCAGGAGAGTACAGAGGGAGGACAACATGGGGAGGTCAGAGAAAGATGTGGATTGTATTGTAGTACAGGGGGTTGAGATGCTGCAGGTCAGACTGGATAGTGAGGCAGAGGACTAGATGATGAAGCCTGCTGGTTGCCATGACTGACATGGAGTATGAATCTGAAGCTGAATCTGACAGTGTTTCTGTAGCACACAGTGTTTCTGAGAATGTAAACTTGTATTCAAACTTGTATTCAAGCTAAATAAACTGGATCAGTGCCCATCAATCCTCAACCAAATTGCACCATTTACAACTAGGAAACAAAATTCAAATAACCTCCCCTGGCTGAACAATCTCGCACGAGCCCTTAAAAGACTCTATAGAAAATCTGAATGGCAATGGAATGTCAACAAGTCCAAAATAGCACTTAACACCCTTAAAAGCCAAATGGTAATTTACCAGAAAGCAGTTAACTATGCGAGATCAGCTTATTTCTCTGAATTTATATCTAGACACACAATCCTAAAGTTCTTGTTAGGGTAATTGATTCTGTTATTAATGGTCCCTCCGCTTCTCTTTTTGAACCTGATGTTGAGTTGTCCAAAAAAATTCTCAGTCATTTTGTAAATAAGGTGGAGAATATCAAGTCCCAAATCCAGCCTGACCCTTGCACTCTTTCCATTTCCCATGTTAATTATTCCTCTTTTTACCCAGTTTCAACCCATGACAGTTTCAGCGTTAGAGAGTGCAGTCTCCCATATGAACTCCTGTTCCTTCATCTTAGACATCATCCTCACTAAGCTGCTCAAGGAGGTATTTTTCACTGTTAGCCCCATTATTCAGCACATTCTTAATAATCCTCTGGCCTCTGGTTCTTTTCCAGACAGTTTTAAGCATGTAATTGTTCACTCATTGCTAAAGAAACCTAATTTGGATCCCCTGTCCTTATGTAACTACAGACCAATTTCCAAATTGTCTTTTTTTATCTAAGGTTCTGGAGAAAGTAATTTCATCACAATTGATATATTTTTTCCTTTTCTTTTTTTTTTTATTACTAGTCGTGTTTTTATCAGTTTCCAGTCTGGTCTTAGGGCACTTCATAGTACTGAGACAGCTCTAGTTAAGGTTACTAATGACCCTGCAGACAGAGGTGACTGCTTGATTTTGTTCTTTTAGACTTAAGTGCTGCCTTTTACACAGTTGATCACAGTATTCCCTTACATCACTTGGAGACTTGGGCAGGCATCACATGTTCAGCTTTTAGTTCATCAAGCTCATACCTCTCCAACAGAACTTCTTCTGTTGTTCTGGGTAACTCTTACTTCCTCGATGGCTCATTTGACTTGTGGAGTCCCTCAAAGCTCAGTTCTTGCCCCCCTTCTGTTTCCTATATACATACTGCCTCTTGGCAAGGTTATTCAATGATGTGTTTTACCATTTTTATTCTGATGACAATCAGTTATACATGCTACTAAAACCCACAGATCCTAGCAGCCTAGCAAATCTCACAACTTGCCTCTCTGATATTCAATCTTGGATGTCCGAAAATTTTCCTAAATTTAATGATAAGTTTGAGGCCATTCTGTTCAGTCCCCGAAATTCCATCAGTCCTTTTGGTACTAATTTTGGTGGCATGTCAAATAGTCTTAAGCAGGCTGCTTGGAATGCAGGGATAATATTTGATGCTAACCTCAGTTTTGATAATCAAATCAAACATGTTGTTCAGTCATGCTTTCTTCAGCTCAAGCCAAACTCCAAAATTAGATCATTATTATCAATTGCCGATCTGCAAAAAGTTGTACATGCTTTTATCTATTCTTGGCTTGACTATTGTAATGCACTCTATTCTCGTATCAGCAAGAGCTCCCTCACTGTCTGCAGTTGATACAAAACGCCACTGCTCAGCTCATTATTGAGACAAAGAGGCATGACCATATCACTCTTGTACTTGCCGCCCTACACTGGCTCCCTGTTATATTTCGAATTGATTTTAAAAATTTATTGCTCACTTTTAAGGCTTTAAATGGTGTTGCTCCTACATACATTTCTGATTTATTGACCTTGTATACGCCCTCTCCACCATTAAGATCCGCAGATGGAGCCCTGCTGGTTATTCCTAGGTCTCGGTTCGTTACAAAGGGTGATCAGGCTTCTGCCGTTAGAGTCCCCACACTATGGAATTCGCTTCCTGTCGAACTAAGACAAACCAAGTCTCTAGCTTCTTTTAAATCTCATCTTAAAACTTGTCTTTTTATGAAAGCTTTTACAAATGTTTGATATTTGTTTATATTTATTTGTACTGTTTTTATGTTTACTCTTAGTTAATTGGTCTTACTGTTATTTCTGTCTTGTCTGGTTTTATTTCTTTGGAAAGCACGTCGTAACATTGTTTTAGAAAAGTGCTGTATAAATAAAATGGTGTTATTATTATTATTATTTCTTTTGTGTTTCCTGTTTTACATCCCGTACAGCCAGGTCCAAATTATGGACCTGAGGCACTATAGGGCAGATGTCCCTTGATTGACAGCACTCATCGTAATAAGTGGGCTGTATCGAGTAGGGCGTTCTTCTGGACTGCATGGATGTTGATCTTGCCGGGGATACGGTTGATAACTTTTCCATTCCCTTATTCATGAGTCCTAGAGCTCTGATGACCACTGATGTTGTTTCAGTCTTCATACCCCACATCCTGTTGATTTTAATCTCCAGGTCTTTGTACGTGGTCAGCTTCTCTGTGACTTTCACTGAGGTGTTTCTTTTCGGATGGTATTGCCATGTCGATGAGCATGGACCTCTTTTCCTCCCTGTCCTTGATAACGATGTCGGGCTTGTTGGCTTTTATCTCTCTGTCAGTGTGGATGGGCATGTCCCAGAGGATGGTGACATCATTCTTCTCAGTGACCATTTTTGGCTGATGTTCGTACCACTTTCTCAATTGTCTTGATCTTGTAACTCCTGCAGATCTTCCAGTGCTGGTATGCAGTTGCCTTTTTGTGCCTGTATATGTACTCGGTCTTTACCAATTCCGGGCAGCCTGAGACAATGTGGTTGATAGTTTTTTGTACATTCCACAGCTTCTGCATTTTGGGTCTGTTCCATCTTTGATAATGTGATGGTGATGGGATCTGGTTGCCAGGCTCTGGTCTTGTGCAGCGATTATCAGGCCCTCCGTCTCTACTTTCAGTCCAGTGCTGCTCAGCCACTGGTGTGTCTTTTGTTGGTCCACGTCTGTGTCTTTCATTCTTTTTGGGTACTTCCCGTGTATTGCTTTGTCCTCCCAGGTTTTTTGCAGTTGCTGCTGGCCATGGTGTTTTGCCCTCTGCTTCACTCATTTGGCGTAGATGGTAGTTGCCTCATTTTCTGTTGGTGGGGTTCTGGGACATCAAGCTCTTTCTTGAATTGTGCAGCTTCTTTATTGATGGACTAGATCTGATGTTTTACTATTCGGAGGAGTGGGTCATCTGTAGTTGTCAGGTGTGAATCCATCTGTTTTTGTCAGTGTGTATCCAGCCTGATAGTGGTAGTCTTGAAGGTTGGTTCGAGTTGGACTAGGCCTCGTCCTCCTGAAGCTTTGGGTAGGTACAGCCTGTTGACATTTGTTTTCAGGTGGTGCATCTTCTCCATGATCAGCATCTTTCTTGTCTTGGTGTCTAGTCTCTTGATGTCGTTCAGTTTCCAATTGATGATGTTGAAGCTGTACGTCACTACAGGTATAGCTAGGGTGTTGATAGCTTCAATTCTGTTAGTCGCACTGAGTTCGCTCTTCAGTGCCATATGCACTCTCCTGTGGTAGTCTTTCCGGATCTTCTCCTTCATGGTTGACTGTTGTATGCCGTCTATTTTGTTCACTCCTAGGCACTTGTATGTGCCATTTTGGTCTAGTTCTTTGATTATGGTGTCAGTGTCAAGGTCTAAGTCTGCAGTCTTGGTAAGTCTTCCTTTCTTCAAAGCGGCATTGGCACACTTGTCAATTCCGAATTTCATCTTGATGATGTCGCTGAAGTCTTGACGATGGTAAGTAGACCCTTCTGCTTATTGTCATCCTTGGTAAACGTCTTGAGGTCGTCAATGTAGAACAGGTGGGTCAGTTTGCCATTCTGTGATTTGTACCCATAGCTGCTGTTGTTCAGTAGATTGCTGAGTGGCACTTGTGCAAGGTGAAAGAGCAGTGGTGATAGTGAGTCCCCTTGAAAGATTCCACTTCTGATGTTGATCGGTCTTGATGTGAACGACCCCTCTGCATGATAGAGATTCAGGGTGGTCTTCCAGGTCTTCATGCTCTCCATGGTGAATTTGACAGTTGTTGAGCAGACTCTGTAGATCTCGAGGCTCTTCTCTATCCAGGCATGTGGCATGTTGTCAAATGCCTACCTGTAGTCAATCCATGCTGTTGTCAAGATTTTTTTCTTCGATTTCATCTCTTGCAATATGGCTTTATTGATGAGTAGCTGATCTTTGCATCTGTAGCTACCTTTCTTACATCCCTTCTGTTCTGCTGGTAACAAGTTGTTTTTGTCGAGGAAGTTATAGGTCCTGTTTGTGATGATGGAGGTCATGATCTTGTACATTGTTGGTAGGCAGGTGATGGGTCTATAATTCTTTGGGTTCTGTGTTTCCTCTGTCTTTGGGAGTAGGTATGTGGTTCCCCATGTGAGCCATTTGGGGCATTTCTTTGGATTCTTGATGATGTCATTGTAGGCCTATGCAAGGTCTTCGTAGATGCTGGGCAGGTTCTTAATCCAGAAATGGGCAATTCTGTCTTTCCCTAGTGCCTTCCAGTTGTTGGTCTTGTTGATGGCAGCAGTGGACTCAGTGGTGTTGATGTCTGACCATTCTTGGTTCTCTATGTCAGTGGTGCCGGCAGCCGTAATCCTGTATGCACCGTGCGTACAGGGATATGTATGCACCGTGCATACAGGGATATGTACGCACGCTGTTAGCCAGTGACATTAACAGGATCTGCTGTTGTCACAATTTTATTTTCAAGACAAAATGTAAAAAAAAAACGAACAAACTCATTAAAAAATGTACGCACGGTGCGTACAAGATTACGGCTGCCGGCGCCACTGCTCTATGTGTTTGTATTGATCCTGTTGTTGCTGGATCCATGTAGTGCCCTGATTGTATCTTTTGTTGTTTTCCCAGATCTTACTCCAGAACTCATCGGCTTCTTTGATTGTAGGTGGTTCGTTGAGGTCTATCTTTTTCTTGCCCAGCTCACGGTAGATTTTTTTGGCATCTTCTTTGAAGGTCTTGTTTTGCCAAAAGAACTTGCTCCTCTTGTCAAATCTCCTGAGTCTCTGTACCTTTGCTTGAATCTGTTGTTTCAGCATCTCTTTTTTTAAACAAAACTTCACTGAAATCCAATTCAAAACATATACACACACACACACACACACACACACACACACACAAAACAATACAGAACAATACAGCAAGGGACATTAAAAAATGTTCAAGACAGGATATAATTTCAGTTTGAAGGTCAGAACGAACTTTTTTTTAGCTAAGTGAAACATACATTCTTATCTAATTCAAATTTCTACAAGTGAAACTGGGAAAAAGCAGATAATCAATTAAATATGCAAAGTAAACAATTAACAAGTATAAAGTATCTAAACATGATAAACAATAACCTGAATAAAGTCACTGAAACCTAATCAGAGGCTACAGAAAATAATTCCTTATAATATGACAGTGTGCGTTCACTTTTTTATTCGTCATAAGGGCCAATGTGTTTATATACATTGACCTCAACCAGAAAAGCATAGGGACCTAGATAACCTTGCTTTATGTATGTGAAATTTACCAAGTGCAATTATAAGATTCGTCATGTAACTTCAAGACTTATTTTCACATTCAAATTTAGTAATAATTTTTTTAGGCATAATTATCATATTATTATTCAGCATCTCTTTGACTATGGGTTAGTCTCATATTACGTCACATATCACGTGACGGCAACACATTCGTCATGTTGAAGGACAACAGCTCCAATCCATAGGATGCTGTGTTGCTCTCACTGCGCGATGCTAAACGTTTTCTAAGCAGTCAGAGTGGACATAATTTGTTTCAAGGTTTGATTCATACAGAATATCTATCGTCGTTCGATATTTTGCAATGGTTAATTTCTGCGCTGTTTTTGGTTGTTCCAATCGAGTTGACAGAGAGCGGAAAAAGTCCTACTTTCACTTTTCAGAGATAATCAGCCATCAAGGAAAAGAAACACTGACACGGCATTTTTATTTTAGTGGTAAGCTAGTGTTATTTGTGGCGATTTTGCGTCATCTAGCGGTTTCCCTTAAAATAGAAATGATTTCGTAAATACGTAGTAGTCAAAGGGCCGTGACGTTGCCGGTCAAAGTTCATTCTAATTCCGGAAGCTGATTGACAGAAATTGTATGATTACGCTGTTCTCTAGGAAATATTTTAAGTTTCCTACTATCTCTTGAAAGCGTTCATTCCTTGGGAAGGCTTTGCTTGTAAGTATTGACGTAGAAATGTATTTAAGAATATATCGATAGAATGTTTTAAAAGCTCGTTTAAATCACGTTAGCTTCCAAAGCTGTTCTATGTAACCTGATTGATAGGCTAGGCTAGTGCATATCTCTTTGTATGGAATGAGTAATGACAAGACCCATTTATAATGTACATTTTGTGTTTGTTTGCAGTTTTACAAAAAAGAATAACACTCCATTGCTGAACTGAAGACAAGTAAAAGCCTGGAAACTACATCTTGCCTCTGAAGTTCATTGTGTTAGCTGTTGTCTGTCTAGTTGAGTGAACGGGCGTGAAATGAGGACAGAACAAACACGAAGGTTGTCAGAGGAAAGAATAAGAAAATGGATGTCGAGGATAAGTCGGGAAGATCTTACAGATGAAAATTTAGTATCATGTAGAAGTTAAGATATCCGCTTTTACAAAATGGAAAAAGCAGCTTGGTCCTTTAGAAATTGAGGTAGTGAGAAAAAGTGCATCTGTCCGCATCCATGTGGAGCGTGTCATTGGCCTAGTACGGAGAACATTTACAATTTTACTAAGAATTTTACCAACAGACTACCTCAGTAATAAGGATACTGCTGGTGTGACAATAGTGGATAAAATTCCCTTGGTTTCTTGTGCATTGACAAATGTGTGTGACTCAGTAGTTACTTCAGACTGATAGAACTTTCAAGTTTTCTGTTATTCATTGTATAAAACGGTTATAATATACTGTAGCGAATTCGGGGGGCAACCACAGCAACCGTCGCAGCCGGGACGCGAACCCGTATCTACCACACCGCGTGAGACATCGCTGACCGCTCGATTAAAGAGTCCGACTCGTTAGCGAAGGGCTACCGAGCCTATTCATCCGTGATCGTTACATTACCCCCTTTGTTCGGGAAGGGCGTCCCCGTGAATCGCCACAGCCAGGATGCGAACCTGGGGCTCCCGCACCGCGAGCGACAACGTTAACCACTCGATTAAAGGGTTCGACCCCTTAGCCAACGGCTAACGTGTCTGCTTACTTATTCGAGTACGTTACACTACCCCCCCCCCCTTCGGTGTAATGATCTGTGCCCTCTGGCTATGTTAACTTATAACATTAATAAAGCAAGGACGACTTCTCTCGTGCTGGGTGTTTATTCACCGACCGGATTCCGACTGACGTTGTTACGTACATCACGTGACTTTGTTGTGGCGCTACGGAAAGCCGTAAGGGACATTAGCAAATCAAATATTACTAGCAAATATTACATCTCCCTTTTTCTGAAAAGTGCTGCTTTCTCTGCAGAGATACAGACCACGTTGAGCACGTTTATAAGCGAATACAATCTTAATAAGAAAGAATATGAAAGTGGAACTCTTATATAACTGGACTGCAACAAAGTAGTGTAAAACATTTCCTTCACTGTCTAAATGTGACACCGTAATAACATTTCATCTTTTTTTTCATTTCATTACTGGTAACTGCAAACAGCAGGTAGGTACACAAGGTAAGTGAACGCTGTAAATATTTCTTTTCAAAACATAGCAGGTATAGTACAGGTTGGTGTAAAATTCTCTTTTTTTAACATTCATAAGTCAAGGATTTGTCTTGGTTTGATCGTGCGACCTGACCTCGTGGTGTAACCAGGCTGTGTGTCTGGTTGTCGCTGATTGTTCGTGTCTGGAGGTTCAGCATGCTCTTGCTGATGGGCTTGTGTGTTGTTGTTAGCGCTGGTAACAGTCTGCTGTGAAGTGTGTGTGTGCGTAGTGTGAGTGTTCACTCTGCTTTGTCGCAGGTGTTGACGGTTGCGTTGGTAGATCTGACCTTCTTTGGTTTGGATGTGGTAGCTCCTGTCTGTGTTCGCTGGTCTTTCCACAGTTGCAGGTCTCCAGGATCCATCCTCCTGCCGGAAGCGGATTGGTGTGCCTGCGGGCAGGTGGGGCAGAGGTTTGGCTGTTCGGTTGTAGTACGCCTGCTGGCGCTGTTGACATACCTCTCTCCTTTTGTGAACATCCTCCTGACTGGCGATCTGTGGTTGCAGGTGTTTTGCTGTTGATGGGAGAATGGACCGCAGCCTCCGACTCATCAGTAGCTGTGCCGGTGATTTCAGGTTGTCCACCGGTGTGTTGCGATACTCCAGTAAGCTCATGTAGGGGTCTTTGTTCTCAGCTTTGGCTTTGTCCAGGATGCGTTTGGCCGTCTGGACAGTCTTCTCGGAGAGGCCGTTGCTCTGTGGGTAGTGGGGGCTTGTGGTGGTGTGTGAGAAACCCCATGTCTGTGAGAAGTTGCGGAACTCACCAGAGCTGTAGCACGGACCGTTGTCGCTGATGATAGTCTCGGGGATTCCGTGTCGAGCCATTGCTGCTTTCAGCTTCATGATGACGGCAGATGAGGTGCAGCTGTAAAGTCTTTCTAGCTCGAAGAATCTGGAGTAGTAGTCCACAGTGACTATGAAGTCCTGTGAGTTCCATGTGAATAGGTCTGTGCCTATCACTTGCCACGGCCGCTCGGGTATGGCGTGTGACATCATTGGTTCCTTTGCATTTGCGCTGCGCCGTTCTTGGCATATGCTGCAGTCTGCTACCGCATCCTCGATCTGTTTCCCCATGCCAGGCCAGAACAGTAAGTCTCTTGCTCGGCATTTGCTTTTTTCCACGCCAAGGTGGCTGGCATGGATGCGCTGTATCATGTCCTTGCGAAGCTTTTGGGGGACAATGATTCTCTCACCTTTGAACAGGATACCGTCCATTTCTGAGATTTCTGCTCTGTGGTTCCAGTATTCCTGGATGCTGGGCGGGCACTTTTTCTTTGTGTCTGGCCAGCCAGTGAGTGTGGCTCGTCTGAGTGCGGTGAGCTGTGGATCTTGCGCTGTTTCCTGCTTGATTTCTGTGAGTCTTGTGTCGCTCACAGGGATGTTGCTGAGGACTGTGTGCACTTGGGCCTCCATCCCTTCCTGTAGGTCACTGTCGTGGTGTTCTATTGACTTGCGTGACAGTGTGTCGGCCACCGGTATGTCCTTACCGGGGCGGTGGATGATTTGGATGTCGTATTTTTGGAGCGCCAGGATCATCCGTTGCAGCCGGGGTGGTGCTGCTGCCAGTGGCTTTTTTAGTATTGCCTCCAGAGGCTTGTGGTCTGACTCCACAATCACTTTTCGTCCATACATGTACTCGTGGAACCTCTTGCAGCCGAAGACCACAGCGTAGAGCTCCTTCTCTATCTGTGCGTAGTTTTCTTCAGTGCTGTTGAGTGACTTGGACGCATAGGCAATTGGTTTGCCATCTTGGAGCATGACAGCCCCAAGGCCACTTTTGGATGCATCCACTTGGAGTCGCAGCTCTTTCTGCGGGTCGAAATATGAGAGTACTGGACCTGGGTGCTGTGTAATGAGATTCTTCATCTCTTGGAACGCCTTGTCGTGGACTGCATCCCACACAAACTCACTGTCCTGTTTCAGAAGCTGTCTGAGGGGTGAGTTTATCTGTGAGAGGTGTGGAGCGAATCTGGCGAGGTAGTTGATCATGCCGAGGACTGTCTCCAGCTCTGCTTTGTTCTGTGGGGGTTGCATGTCCTTGACCGCCTTCACCTTGTGTGGGTCTGGTTTGATGCCTTCGTGTGAGAGCGTGTGGCCGAAGTAGCTTACCTCGGACACGCATATGTGACACTTGTCGGGGTTGAGCCTCACCCCTCGCTCCCTTGTGCGCTTCAGCATCGCTCTGAGACGCTGGTCATGTTCCTCTTTAGTCTTGCCGAACACTAGTATATCGTCCACTATGGCCGTCACACCGTCCAATCCTTCATATGTTTCATCCACGCGTCTCTGGAACTCGTCTTGAGCGGACACGATTCCGAATGGCAGTCTGAGGAAACGATACCTGCCAAACACTGTGTTAAATGTCGTCAACATTGAGGATTCAGTGCTCAGTTTGATGGCCCAATAGCCTGACCGCGCGTCTAACACGCTAAAGTACTCAGCTCCAGCAAGCTTTGTGGTGGCGTCCTCCAGCGTGGGGAGGGGGTAGTGAGGTCGTTGTATCACTTTGTTAAGAGCTCTGGGGTCTAAACACACTCTAAGTTTGCCTGTCTTTGGCTTCTCAACAATGACGAGTGCGTTCACCCATTCTGTGGGTTCTGTTACCTTACAGATTATGCCGCCTTTCTCCATGCTGTCAAGCTCGTCCCTCAGTTTGCTGCGTAGGGCGATGGGGATTCTGCGTGGCGGGCAGACGACCGGCGTTGCATCTGGTGTGACGCGGAAGGTGCACTCGCCTGGGAACTCTCCTATTCCCTGGAAAACATCTGCATACTCATCCATTATGCTCTGTGATGTGACATTGTTTTCCTCGCTCACAGCCATCACTATTTTTACCAAGTTTAGGTCACGGCATGTTTTCATTGCCATGACTGGTGGGGCGTTTGTGTCAATGACGTAAAAGTCCAGCATCATTGCATTGTCTCTGTACTTACATTTGAGTTTGCATGTGCCTTTCACGCTCAGCGCGCCTCCTCCATATTCAGTGAGTCTGTGTATTGCTGGTTTCAGTGTCACATTTTTGAACAGCGCCTGGAACAGGTTGGTGGGAATAGTATTGGCCTGTGCCCCAGTGTCTAGTTTAAACTTTACCTTCTGTGGAGGTGTGCCAATTCCAACCTCTACGTAAGCCTGCTCGTTGCTTTTTCCGTTGTTCTCTATTGAGATGCAGTCTATGTACAGCTCTGTCTGTTCTCCCACAGCGGTGCTCTCCACTGTAATGTTGTCGAAGTACAGTTCTTCCTGTTCTCTGTCAGTGGTGCACTCTTCTGGGTTCTCTCCGACGGCATGTACTGTGCCGCGGTAGTACTTTGTCTGTCCCTGGGAGCTAGACTTGCATACTTTAGCAAAATGATTGAGCTTCTTGCATTTAATGCATTGTTTACCCTTAGCTGGGCAAGTGGCTTTAGCGCCGTGTAGCCCTCCACAATAGCTACACGCCCTGGCGGCGGTGCTAACGTCCCTTTGTCTGAAGTTAGCGTTAGCTGCTTTGGGTGCGTTCGGTTTGTAAGTCTTTCTGCCTATTGCGTGCACCGTTTCATGTGTGCTGCCCTGGCCCATAAACGTTAGCTGTTGCTTTGCTAGCTCGTGTGAGCGGGCTACATCTATGGCCTTTTCTAGCGTTAGCTCAGCTCCCTGGCTAAGTAGCTTTTCTCTCACTCTGGGTGAGTTGGTGGCAAACACGATGCGGTCCCTGACCATCTCGTCGGCATTTGGGTAGCCACAGACTTTGACTAGGAGCTTTAGCTCAGTTACAAATCGTTCGAAGGATTCACTCTCTCCCTGCATCTTTTCATGAAATTTATATCTGGCATAAATCGGGTTTGCTTTGGGGGTGATGTACTCAGTGTACTTATCGTAGTACGTTTCTAGCTTCTTGGCTTGTTCTCCGCTGAGTGTCCAAGTGTTGTGCACATCGCGCCCTTTTTCCCCTATCCAGAGCAGGAGGTAGCTGCATTTCTCCTCTTCGTTCTTCCCGCGCAGGGGGCCCTTGAACATTAGCTCCGTTGTTTGTCGAAATCGTCTCCATGCTTCAGGTAAGTTCGCCGATTCCCAGTCCATCCGTGGAGCTGGAACGCCGTACGAATCCATATTGGGTATTTAAACTCCGCTACTC
The DNA here is from genome assembly GCF_029633865.1 of Lampris incognitus. NCBI lineage: Eukaryota > Metazoa > Chordata > Actinopteri > Lampriformes > Lampridae > Lampris > Lampris incognitus. Next base: position 30,625,947 of record NC_079219.1, on the reverse strand, counting down.
TGACACCATGTAATGATCTGTGCCCTCTGGCTATGTTAACTTATAACATTAATAAAGCAAGGACGACTTCTCTCGTGCTGGGTGTTTATTCACCGACCGGATTCCGACTGACGTTGTTACGTACATCACGTGACTTTGTTGTGGCGCTACGGAAAGCCGTAAGGGACATTAGCAAATCAAATATTACTAGCAAATATTACATTCGGGAAGCGCGTCCGCGCGCATCCCACTTGTGACGCCAATGTAATGAATTCGGGGGGCAACCACAGGACCTGCCGCAGCCGAGACGCGAACCCGTATCGCTAACCGCTCGACTGGTTAATGGGCGCGACAATGTTATGGAGGGACATGCTAATAACACATTCCTTAGTAGTGATGGCAAAGTTTGTAAGGTTGAAATTAAGATAGCAGACAACGACGACGACGGGACGACTGTCTCTTTAAGAGACCTCAGTGCTGATGATGTCATCTCGTGAAGTCTCGCGGGAACAAGGTAATCTCGCGGTAGTTCGCAGTAGAGAATAAGCGAGGGCATGGTAGATCATCTCATTTGGACGGTTTGGAGACAAAGCAAGAGAGGCAAGATTGAGATGGCTTGGACATGTGTGGAGGAGAGATGCTGAGTATATTAGGAGAAGGATGCTGAATATGGAGCTGCCAGGGAAGAGGAGAAGAGGAAGGCCAAAGAGGAGGTTTATGGATGTAGTGAGGGAGGACATGCAGGTGGCTGGTGTGACAGAGGAAGACGCAGAAGACAGGAAGAAATGGAAACGGATGATCCGCTGTGGCGACCCCTAACGGGAGCAGCCGAAAGTAGTAGTAGATGGTAGATCATCTCATGGCTTCAGTATTCGCCGACATCCTGCTACAATTCAGTCTTTGAGACTATTGTCGTTTTACTGTTCTGTAACCCTCATGCGCCCTGCATGAGCCGACAGACAGATAACTCCTCCCAATCACCACGATGACGGCGATATTCAGTTCAACTTCTTTTAATGGTGAATTAGTGGTAGGGTAAAACTGAAAAGATACAATACCAGATTCAATCTGTCCGTGGGGTGTTTTTCTTGCCAGGTGTTGGAGGCAGCTTTGGACGTTGACGTTACTGTCAGGTTTAGTGAAGCAGTGTAGAATGCTTCCATGTCATCTGTATACTCTTCCCTAGACCATTTCTGTCTGTCTGTGAATGTTCTCATTCATCCAGGTCATGGTTATCCGATAACCATTTCTGTCTTGTTCGTTTTGTTGGGTTTTTAGTTGTTGTACATAGAGGGCCACTGGGAGGAGTGTCCTCGGTGTGGTGTTCCTCTAGTACTTGGTGGGTAGAGTTTGTTCCAGTTGCAGACTTGCCGACCCCAGCCTGATTCCTTGCTGGGGATCGTGGTCCTTGTTGACCCACGCGACCACCGATGCGGTATGGTGATTTAGTTACTCGTAATTGCGTCATTGTGTTTAATTGTCAGAGCCTCTTTGACCGCTTGTATTGCTGCTGGCTTACCGTACTTGCGTTGCCCGGTCCGTGCCATGTGGAGGAAGGGTTGAACTTCTTCTGACTTTATTATTATCATTATACAAATTTCCTTTAACTTCATGCCATAATACAACATGATAACCGGGCCCATTCCTTGGGCCTAGGGTTAGAATGAGGTAGAAGTCTATCTGATGGATAGTGCCTTTCTTAGGACATGAGATGTTCCAAGTAGTGCGATCTTCTGTAGTTCTTGTTTTCTGATGTTACCCGGGATCCGTTGGGTGTATTTCTCCATCCCTTTTTTTTACAAGTCCCAGGGCTCCTATCACTACTGGTATTGTTATGGTTTTCATTCCCCACATTCGTTCAATCTTGATTTCTAGGTCTTTATATTTCGACAGTTTTTCAGTTACTTTTACTGAGGTGTTCCTTTCAGTCGGGATGGACATGTCGATGAGTAGGCAGTTTTTTTCTATTTTGTTCTTGATGATGATGTCTGGTCTGTTGGCCTTTATCTCACAATCTGTCTGTATTGGCATGTCCAATAAGATTGGGATGTCATCTTTTTCTGTTACTGTTTGGGGCTCGTGCTCGTACCATTTTTCTTTTGTGTTGATGTTGAATTCTTTGCAGATGTTCCAGTGCAGGTAATGTGGTGGCCTTGTGTCTTTGTAGGTATTCAGTTTTGGCCAGCTCAGGGCACCCTGCCGCGATATGGTCAATGGTTCCCTGAAATTGACCACATATCCTGCACGCTGGGTCTGTGCCATCTTTGAGGATTTTGCTCCAGTAGTAATTGGTCTTGATGGCCTGGTCTTGGGCAGCATGATAAAGTCCTCAGTTTCGGATTTCAGCCCAGCTGTTTTGAGCCATTGGTTGGTCATATGTTGGTCTACATCTGTCTCACCTACTCTTTTTGGGTAATACCCGTGCAGTTGTTTCCCTTCCCATTTTTGTTTCATTTGTTCTTGGGCGTGACACTTTGCTTTTGTTTGACTTTTCGGGCGGGCGTGGATGGTTGGAGCTTCATTTTCAGGTTGCGGGGTTTCAGGGAGGTTGAGCTCTCTTCTGAACATTGCGGCTTGGTTAGCTACAGAGTAATTTTTGTTTTGTTTTTCATGCTGTCTAGCAATCATGAGAAGGGGGTCATTTTTGGTGTTAAGTATCTAGGCCTATTGTTGTTTTGTAGGCAGTTTCCAGTTGGATTAGACCCCTGCCAAACCTCGTTTCTGGGGAGGTACGATCTATCCACATCTGATTTTGGGTGGTGCGTCCTCTCTAAGGTGAGTATTTTTCTTGTTTTTCTATCTAGTTTTCTGATCTCTTCTAGTTTTCAGTTGACGATGTTGAAGCTGTAAGTTACGACTGGTGTACCCAGGGTGTTAATGGCTTCCATTCGGTTGGATGCATTGAGTTCGGATTTTGTTACCATATGTATTCTTCGGTAGCACTCCTTTCTGATCTTTTCTTTCATTTTGGCTAGTTGTATCTTGTCCGCTTCATTCACTCCTAGGTATTTATATGTGCCTTTTTGTTCTAGGTCTTGGATGGTGGTGTCTAGGTCAACTTGGATGTTTTCGGTGGTGGTAAGATTTCCTTTTTTGAATGTAGCTTTGGCACATTTGTCTAGTCTGAACTCCATTTTGATGTCGTCACTGAAGCCTTTTACGATGGTCAAAAGGCCAGTTTGTTCTTGGTCATTCTGTTATGCTCGCGCACCAGAACCTGACCCGTGTGGCGAAACCCAAGGCAGACAGACACAGGATGACTTCGAAATCCAAAAAGGGCGGTTTTATTGGGGGAGGGGAATGTATGGTGCAAAAGCGTTCTGTTAGTGGGATGTGTGAATAAACTATGTGTGGTGTCCTGTGGTTTGCGTGTATAACTATGTGTGAGTGTTCTTAGCCTATGTGTGGTGCGTTATGTAAATGACAAATAATGTGCGTGCACCTGGCGAGAAAGTCCAGTCCGTGATCCAAGAGGGGTTGTCCGAGGAAGTCCGGGTCCGAGATCCGGGAAGTCGAGTCCGAAAGGAGGGGTCCAGGTAGAGGGACACGGGGGGAGATCGCTGGAGAGGTCCAGGGAAAAAAAGTGAAGGGAGGGAGACGCGGGGAGCCGTGGAAGTCGCGGAGGGAGAGTCTTGGGAGGAAACAGACATGAAGATAAGACACTGGGGAATAAACAGAATTGCAAGGAACGCTGGAGGGCTTGTCAGAACTTTACTGCAGGGTTCAGTACGTCGAAGCACGGAGTGGTGTTCTGGGAGACTTCTTGTAGAGGGCTGCCTGATTGCCACAGGTGTGCCTGATGGATGATGGCAAACACCTGGTGCAGTGCAGCGCTCGTCTCCTCAGAGTGCGAGCCGAGCGCTCGGATGTTTCCTGCACATCCTAGCTGGGGGAGTGGCTTGAACGTGCCGGGAAGGCAGCTCGGGGCGGTGTAACCACAACAGGACCCCCCCTCCTACGGGAGAAACCGGGCGACCGTCCGATGGCGTTGGGGTGGGCCCGATAGAACTCCAGGAGTGCGGGGTCGGCCAGGTAGGACCGGGGAACCCAGTTGCGGTCCTCGGGCCCATAGCCAACCCAGTCCACCAGGTATTGGTACCCACGCCTCCGGCGGCGTACGGCGAGCAGCCGGTAGACATCCCAGACCATGTCACCACCGTCGAGGACCCTGGGGGGTGGAGGAGCTTGGACATGGGGAGACGGGGCTGGAGGCTACCGGTTTGAGGCGGGACACATGGAAGACGGGGTGGATCTTGAGTGAGATAGGGAGATGGAGACGCACCGCCGATGGGTTGACGATGCGGTCGATGGTGTAGGGACCGACGTAGCGGGGAGTCAGCTTCCGGTTGAGGGTAGGGAGGGGCAGGTCCCGGGCCAGGAGCCATACCCTCTGGCCAGGTCGATAGGCTGGGGCCGGCACTCTCCGCCGGTTGGCGCTGCGCCAGGCCCGCTCTGTAGCTCGCAACATAGCAGCCCGGGCGGTCTTCCAAATGCGCCGACATCGCCGGAGATGGGCCCTCGTGGACGGGACCGCCACCTCCAACTCCTGATGGGGGAACAGAGGGGGTTGATAGCCAAGGGAACACTCGAAGGGGGACAAACCAGTAGCCGAACTCTCCATGGAGTTGAGCGAGTACTCTATCCAGGGCAGGTACTTGCTCCAGGAGGCGGGGTTGCTGGTGGTAACGCAACGCAAAGCCGCCTCCAGGGCTTGATTGGCCCGCTCTGCCTGCCCATTGGTTTGGGGGTGATACCCGGAGGAGAGGCTGACCCTGGCCCCAATCCCCTTACAGAAGGCCTGCCACACCTTAGAAGTGAACTGGGGACCACGGTCAGAGACAATGTCCAGGGGAATCCCATGGGGTCGGACGACGTGGGAGACGAGAAGGTCCGCCATCTCGGCTGCAGAGGGGAGTTTGGTGAGGGCAACAAAGTGGACGGCCTTGGAAAACCGGTCGACAATGGTCAGAATGGTGTCATTGCCTTGGGACACGGGGAGGCCAGTTACAAAGTCCAAGGCAATGTGGGACCAAGGTCGGCCGGGGGCAGGAAGGGGGCGCAGGAGACCTGCTGGAGGGCGATGGAGAGCCTTGCGGCGGGCGCAGGTGGTGCAGGCAGCCATGAACTCCCTGGTGTCTGCCTCCATGGTGGGCCACCAGAAACCCCTGCGGATGAAGGCTGCCGTTCGGTGGACACCGGGGTGGCAGGCAAAACGGCTGGAGTGGCCCCACTCCAGCACCTGGGGCCGGACAGAGGGAGGCACAAATAGCCAGTTCCGGGGTCCATTGCGTGGGTCGGGCTGGGCCCTTCTCACCACCGATTCGATGGCCCAGGTGACAACACCCACCACCCGGGCCGGGGGAAGGATGGTGTCTGGGGCGTCAGGGGACCCCTCTGGAAACAGACGGGAGAGGGCGTCTGCCCTGACGTTCTTGGTGCCCGGGCGGTAGGTGAGGGTGAAGTCGAACTGGCTGAAGAAGAGACCCCAGCGCGCCTGCCTGGGGTTGAGCCTCTTAGCCGTCCACGCGTAGGTCAGGTTCTTGTGATCAGACCATACGATGAACGGCTGCCCCGCTCCCTCCAGCCAGTGTCTCCACTCCTCTAAGGCAGCGTGGACAGCCAGCAATTCCCTGTTGCCGATGTCATAGTTCTTCTCCGCAGGACTGAAACGCCGGGAGAAGAAGGCGCACGGGTGGATCTTCTGGTCCTCCTCTGACCGCTGGGAGAGGATGGCTCCGATGCCCGTGTCCGATGCGTCCACCTCCACGATGAACTGCCTGGACGGGTCCGGGTGGGCGAGCACCGGAGCCGTTGTGAACAGCCTCTTCAGGGCCGAGAGGCGGCCTCTGCCTCCGAGGTCCAGGAGAAAGGGTGGAGGTGAGTGCAGTAAGGGGGGGGCGGCCACACGGCTGAACCCCCTGATGAAGCGTCTGTAGAAGTTTGCAAACCTCAGGAAGTGCTGGAGTTGCGTCCTGTTGGTGGGCCGTGCCCACTCCTCCACCGCTTGGGTCTTCCTGGGGTCGGTGTGGACGAGCCCCTTCTCCACGATGTGGCCAAGGAACTCCACGGAGGCGAAGTGAAACACGCACTTCTCGGCCTTCACGAAGAGCCTGTTCTCCAGCAGCCGTTGGAGGACCAGGCGGACATGCTGGTGGTGTTCCTCCTCAGTCCTGGAGAACACGAGGATGTCATCCAGGTACACCACCGCGAACGTGTTGAGCACGTCGCTGACCAACGCCTGGAAGATGGCCGGGGCGTTGGTGAGGCCGAAGGGCATAACGAGATACTCGAAATGCCCTAGGTGGGTGTTGAAGGCCGTCTTCCATTCATCCCCTTCCCGGATGTGTACCAGGTGGTACGCGCTACGCAGGTCTAGCTTGGTGAACACCGTGGCGTGAGTGAGTGGCTCAAACGTGGAACTCATAAGGGGGAGTGGATATTTATTTTTCACCGTGATGTCATTTAACATTCGATAATCTATGCAAGGCTTCAGGCTGGCCTCCTTCTTTGCCACAAAAAAGAAGCCCGCTGCCACCGGGGAAGACGAGGGCCTTATGATTCCTGAGGCCAGGGACTCTGATATAATTGTGCATAGACTCCTTCTCCGGGACGGAGAGGTTATACAACCGACCGGTGGGAAGGGCGGCCCCGGGAAGGAGATCTATGGCGCAATCATAGGGACGGTGAGGGGGGAGGGAAAGTGCACTGTCCTTACTAAAAACAGGGGCTAAATCGTGATAAATGAGAGGAACACCAGTGAGATCCGTGGGAGGAGGCACGGGTCTGAGGCTGCTGGATGGGGAGTGGGCGGAGCGAAGGCAGTTGGCATGACACGCAACGCTCCAACCCAAAATCCGCCCAGTAGACCAAGAGATGTGGGGATCGTGCCGGTCCAACCATGGTCTTACTAACACCAGGGGCGCGCAAAACCAAAAAACGCCTAGATTCCACGTGATTACCCGAAAGAGTGAGGGTGAGGGAAACAGTGCTGTGTGTGATCTTACCAAGTGAACGACCATCTAGGGCTTGGGCTGTGAGGGGTGTGTCTAGGGGGACGAGTGGAACGCCGGCCTGCCGGGCCAGCGAGATGTCCATCAAACACTCGTCCGCCCCTGAATCCAGGAGTGCACCAATAGAGAGTGAGTCGTTACCCCAGGTGAGAGTGACCGGGAACAGCTGGCTGTGCTCCTTCTTGGGCTGGGGCTGAGGAAGGGTCGTAAGGCTCACTAGGACACCCCTTGCTAGTGAGCCGGGTCTTTTGGGCGAGTCGGGCAGGCTTTTATATAGTGGCCCGACCTCCCGCAGTAGAGGCAGAGGTGGTCACGCATCCTCTGCTCCCTAACCTCCAGCGGGAGCCGTGACCGACCCAACTGCATGGGCTCCTCCTCCGGCCTGGATCCAGAAGCCACCCAGGGTTGCGAGGGGGAGTGTGAGGGTGGAGAGAGCCCGCGGGACGCTGACCCAGGGAGGGCACCAGTAGAACGGATGGGGCTTGGTCTATGGGAGGGGCCAGTGCGCGGGGCGCGTTCCTGGCGCCGCTCCCGCAGCCGTTCGTCCATGAGGGCGACGAGCTCGTTGAAGGAGGCAGGGCGGTCCCGAACGATGAGGTCTTTGATGGGCTCGCTCAGCCCCCTCCTGTACGCGCTCTTGAGCGCAGTGTCATCCCACCCACTGTCTGCCGCGAGTATCCTCACCCCCAAGGAATAATCTGCCACCGACCTGGCTCCCTGCTGGATGGAATGGAGGCGGCTGGCAGCGTCCTGCCCGTCAGCTGGGTGGTCGAACACCAGACGGAACTCGCGGCGGAAAGCACCATAGTCCGAGGCGAGCCGCTCGGTCTGGCCAACCGCCGCTATAGCCCAGCTGAGGGCATAACAAGGGCTACCTTAGTCTCTCCTGTCCTATGCCTGGCTGGCTGGTATTTGAACAGGAGCTCACACTAACCAAGTAAACCCCTGAACAGCTCGAACTCCCCACCGAAGGCCTTGGGGCAGGGAAGGTTAGGCTCAAACCGGGGGTCCAGTGGGGATTGACTTGGAGGAGGGGGAACGTCGGGACCAGGAACGGGGAATCCGGAGGCCTAGCTGGGGGCAGGGACCGGGGCCAGAGCAGGGTGGTCGCTCATCCTGGAGACCGCTGTAGTGAGTGCAGCGATCTGTGCGGAGAGGGTGTCTAATGCGCTCGTCGCGGCCTGGGAGCCGGACTGAAGATGGCTAATCTCTCCAGTGACATGGGTGAAGGCAGTAGTAAGCTCTGAGTGGAGAGAGGCAAGTTGGCAGCTGTGACTTCTTACTACTGCCTCTAGGGGGACGGGGCTCTGGGGCCGGGGGTGTCACAGGGACCGTCTGCCCCTTGGGTTTGCCTGGGTCCATAATGGCTTCGACGTTCTGTTATGCTCGTGCACCAGAACCCGACCCGTGTGGCGAAACCCAAGGCAGACAGACACAGGATGACTTCGAAATCCAAAAAGGGCAGTTTTATTGGGGGAGGGGAATGTATGGTGCAAAAGCGTTCTGTTAGTGGGATGTGTGAATAAACTATGTGTGGTGTCCCGTGGTTTGCGTGTATAACTATGTGTGTGTTCTTAGCCTATGTGTGGTGCGGTATGTAAATGACAAGGGGGTGTTGAAATAGTGTGCGTGCACCTGGCGAGAAAGTCCAGTCCGTGATCCAAGAGGGGTTGTCCGAGGAAGTCCAGGTCCGAGATCCGGGAAGCCAAGTCCGAAAGGAGGGGTCCAGGTAGAGGGACACGGGGGGAGATCGCTGGAGAGGTCCAGGGAAAAAACGTGAAGGTCGCTGGGGACGAGGGAGACGCGGGGAGCCGAGGGAGACGCGGGGAGCCGTGGAAGTCGCGGAGGGAGAGTCTTGGGAGGAAACAGACACGAAGATAAGACACTGGGGAATAAACAGAATTGCAAGGAACGCTGGAGGGCTTGTCAGAACTTTACTGCAGGGTTCAGTACGTCGAAGCACGGAGTGGTGTTCTGGGAGACTTCTTGTAGAGGGCTGCCTGATTGCCACAGGTGTGCCTGATGGATGATGGCAAACACCTGGTGCAGTGCAGCGCTCGTCTCCTCAGAGTGCGAGCCGAGCGCTCGGATGTTTCCGGCACGTCCGAGCTGGGGGAGTGGCTTGAACGTGTCGGGGAGGCAGCTCAGGGCGGTGTAACCATAACACATTCTTGGTAAAGGTTTTCAGGTCATCCGTGTAGACTTGATGGTTAATAGTGCATGAACCTGTAGTATAACCATAGCTGGTGTTGTTCAGGAGGGAGGATAGTGGAGTAAGAGCTATGCAAAAGAAAGAGAGTCGCCTTGAAATATGCCGCTATTGATGTTGATCTGCCTTGAATGTAGCGTCCCGTCAGTATATTTTAGAACAAGGGTTGTTTTCCACTGGTCCATATTTGCTGTTAGGAACTGGATAAGGATTGGTGATATTTTGTAGATGTCAAGACATTTTAGTATCCAGTCATGGGGTACAGAGTAGAACGCCTTCTTATAAACTATCCAGGCTGTTGTTTCTTCCTCGTTTTTACTTCCTTTATGATGGCCTTGTTTATTAAAAGCTGGTCTTTGTAGTCATAGCTCCCTTTTCGACACCTGTTTTGTTCTATGGGAAGTAGGTTGTTTTCTTCCAGGTGTTTGTAAACTCTCCCGGTGATGATGGATGTTAAGATCTTGTAGGTTGTAGGGAGACGTGATGGGACGATAGTTTTTAGGGTTTTTGGTATCTTCTGTTTTGGAAAGTAGGTAGGTGGTACCAGTTGTGAGCCATTCAGGACAGGTTTCTGGGTTGCTGATGCATCCATTGTAGGCGTTTGTCAGATCTTGGTGTAAAGATGGCAAGTTCCTGATCCAGAAGTTTGCTATGCTGTCATTACCAGGGGCTTTCCAGTTACTGGACTTCTGTATTGCTGTTTTTGTTTCTTCTAGGGTTATTTGTGGCCATTCTTGTTGGTTGGTTTGGATGTTCTCTGTTTCTATTTGGCCGATCCATTCAGCGTTTTTTTTTTTTTTTGTAAGTCTTTTGTTTTTCCCAGATGTTGCTCCAGAAGTTCTCTACTTTATCAATTTTAGGGGGTTATTTGACCTCAATGGACCTTTTCCCTAGTTTTCTATAGAATTTCTTTGCGTTTTCTTTGTAAGTTTTGTTCTGGTGGAAGAACTTTTGTCTCTTATCGAACCTTTTCACTCGTTGGGCTTTTGCTTGTTGTTGTTTCAATTTTTCAATGGCTGTTAGTATTTGCTCCCTCTGTTTAATTTCGTGTTTCCTGATTAGTGATCTTTTTCGTTGTTCTTTGACTGGTTTCTCGTTTTTAATCTCATTTAGTGTAGATATGTCTCCCTTAATTTTGCGTATTTCACTTTCAATTTTCTTTTTCCATTTTGGTTGGTTATCTTTTCTTGATCTGTTCTTCCTCTTTTGTATGATGCCCAGTGATTCAGTGATGGCAGAGGCAGTTGCATAGACAAGGTGATTAATGTATGTGAGGGACAGCACTTCTGGGATTTGGTCTTTTATCTGGTTGATGGCTTTGTTTGCTGTTTCTGTGGCTGATTTTGAGTGCTGATCACTTTTTATCTTTCCCACTTTTTATCTTGCACTTTTACTTTAGCACTGGTTTTGCTCTTAGATGCTTGTTTAGATGCATTTATGACCTCTGATGGCTAGTAGTTCTCCTGATTTCCTACGTTAAATGCACTAATTGTAAGTCGATTTGGATAGAAGCGGGGGCTAAACGACTGTAATGGAATGGAATTGGTGGTCTCTGGCTTACTGGGGTTTCTTTGGCTATTTCGTATTTTCTAAGGATGCTTTCTTTTATTGCGCTCACTTTCTCATCTTGTTCATCGTTGTCTGGTGATTTTTGGTCACCTGGCTTATCAGTTCTCTCATTTTTGTGATTCTTATCTTAATTTTGCTCCTCTGGATCTGCGTTTGTATCCCTCTCATCAGGTTTTACATTCTCATCTCTCTGCTTTACTCCTGCTTGGATGGCTTGCAGCTCCATTTCGGTTAGTCTTTTCTTATTGACGATATCACGGCGGACATTTGCAAGTTTGTTGGTGTCTAGATTTAGCCTGTTTATGGGGTTATTGGCACACCAGATGTCATAGGTGCTTTGAATTACCGATGTTTTGGGGTTGAAGGCAGCAGTGTAGAAGTCTTCCATGACTTCTTTGTACTGTTCCCTAGACCATCTCTGTGGACTGGCTTTGGTGGGATTTTGAGATGGTGCAACATGAGGGCCTCTTTGAGGAATGTCCTCGGTGTGGTGATCCTCAGGTGCATTTTGGGTAGAGTTTGTTCCAATAGCACACTTTTTAATCTCAGCCTGGTTCCTAACTGAAGATCGTGGTTCTTGGTAACCTATGCGACGACCGATGCGGTATGAATATCTGGTAATACAAGTTTCCCTAATAAAAGTTTTAGGGAATTTTAGGTTGCACAACCACCAGTATTTTTTCAAGATACCAGCTCTAGGAGAGTTATCGACCAAGGTTAAAGAGCCTCTCCTGCCCATGAGGCAGGCTAACCCCTGCCAGATGCCAACCCGGTACTTTAGAGCCTCAGGGCTTTTGTTTTTGTCAGAGCCCCTTGGCCGCTTGTATTGCTGGCTTGCCATACTTGCGTTGCCCGGTCCGTGTCACGTGGAGGAGGGGTTGAACTTTATGGACCTTATTATTATTATTATTATACTAGTATTGATTATTTTTTTCATTGACAAGACACTTCTGTCTTTTGTTAACTCAGTAGACTATAAAGCCATTGTGTGCTCGGATCATGCCCCTCTCTTAGTAGAATTGTCCTTCCCATCTGCTGCTACCCAACACCCTCTACAGAGGCTAAATTCCTCTCTGTTATCAGACAAATCATTTTCTCATTATATATCCTCGTCCATTGATCACTTCTTAGAAACTAACAAAACTGATGCTGTTTGTCCTTCAGTGCTATGGAAACATTGAAGCTGTTCTCAGGGGCTGAATTATTTCTTACTCTGCTCATGCTGTTAAACAGTTTAGAATCAAAATACAAGAACTGACTGAATCCATTATAGACCTGGATCGACAATACTCAGAGACACCTACTCCAGAGTTACATAAAAAGAGATTGGGCTTCCAGACAGAATTCAACTTACTATCTACTGCCAGAGCAGAACAACTGTTGCTCCATACACACGGTACTATTTATGAATATGGAGACAAGGCAAGTCGGCTCCTTGCTCATCAAATAAAATATAAATCTGCATCAGGCATGTTTCCCAAATTGTGGAGTCCTCTCAAAATTTAACTTCAGACTTGCTATCATTAATAATACATTTTCATCTTACTCCTCCAGCCTGTATACATCAGAAACCCCTGGTGACATAACATCCACGAATAATTTTCTTATTAACTTAGAAACGCCCACTATTAGCACAGAATTAAATCTGGAGCTAGACAAACCTTATTGGAGGAAGAGGTAAGCTCTATTCAAAGTAGGCAAAATGGCAAATCCCCAAGTGTCAATGGGTACCCTAATGAGCTTTTTAAAGTTTTCAAATAAACTAGCTACTCTTCTTTTGGAAATGTTTAGGGATGCCATTTCTATAGGCTCTTTGCCTCCATCATTGCCCCAAGCATCAATCTTACTTTTGTTAAAACCCGGCAATGAGCCTACAAACTGTACCTCCTACCATCCTATTTCACTTTTGAACGTTGATGTTAAAATACTGGCAAAAATGATAGCAAGCCGATTGGCTACTGTTTTGGTAGATATTATTTCAGAGGACCAGACAGGTTTTACGAAGGGCCAACACCGTTTTTCTAATGGACGTCAGTACCTAAATGTTATTCATTCTGCATCTCCATGGGATGCAGCAGAGGTAGTTGTCTCATTAGATGCAGAAAAAACATTCGACAGGGTGGAATGGGGATATTTATTTGCCGACATGAAAAAACTTGCTTTTGGGGGACATTTCACCTCAATATTCTGCCTTCTCTATTCCTCGCCACAGGCTTGTGTCTGTACCAATAATTTACGTTCTCCATACTTCCCCCTCTCATGAGGAACTCGTTAGGGCTGCCCCCTATCAACTTTTTATTTGCTGTAGCGATATTGAACTCCTCTCCGTATCTATAAAATCATCCCCATTGATTAAGGGCATTTGTCGTTGGGGTATTAAACATCATTTGTCCTTATATGCAGAAAACCCACTGACCCTGTTGCCTGTGTACCAGAAATAATAGGTTATTGAAAAACTTTGGCGCTTTCTCCAGATATAAATTAAATTTCACAAAGAGTGAGTGTTTTCCGGTTAACAACTCGGCATTAATGATCAACCAAAGTGAATTTCCTTTTCATTTTTCTAAAACTAGTTCTAAATACCTGGGTATAAAAATCCCTTGTTCCATTAAATCTTTACATAAAGAGAATTTTACAACCCTGGTGGAAAAAATGAGATTGGACCCTCAGAGATGGAAGGTTATTCCTTTATCTTTAACTGGAAGAGTTCAATGTGAAAATGAATGTTTTGCCCCAACTTCTTTATCTTTTTATGTTTGCCTGTTTTTCTCTCCAAATCTTTTTTGCTCTCAGCTGAAAGCTTGATCTCAACCTTTAAATGGAGGAGCCACATTCCACGCATAAATAAGTTACAATGTTACAATTTCATTTAGCAGACACTTTATCCAAAGAAGCGTACATCTGAGAGTTAATACAACACAAGTAAGGATCTAATCAGGAAGCAACGACGCAAGTGTAAAAAAAAAACTATGTTCAAGCCCAATAAGACATAGGTGTCAACAGGCAGTGCACAAAGGCAATGCATAGGAAGCATCGAAGCGATTTTTTTGTTGTATTAATGCCATCAAGTGTGGTGGTGTTCATGAAAGAGCTGGGTCTTTAGCTTCTTCTTACAGATCGAGAGGGACTCAGCAGATCGAAAGGAATTTGGTAACTCGATCCACCACCAGGGAACTACAGAAGAGACAAGTCTGGCTAGTGACTTAGGGTCCTGTTGTGACTAAAGTGCCTGGCGCCTTTCATTGGCAGAGCGTAGTGAGCAGTAGTAGTAGTGAGCGTAGTGAGTGTAGACCTGAATGGGGGAGTTCAGGTAGGTGGGAACTGTTTTAGTTGCTGTTTTGTAAGCGAGCATTAAGGTTTTGAATTTGATGTGGGCAGCAACTGAGAGCCAGTGGAGGGATATGAACAGTGGAGTGACATGTGCTGTTTTGGGTTGGTTGAAGACCAGACGTGCTGCCACTCTGGATCATTTGCAGAGGTTTGAAAGTGCATGCAGGGGCATCCGGGTAGCATAGCAGTCTATTCTGTTGCCTACCAACACGGGGATAGGTGGTTAGCCGTGTCTGCAGGTGGGAAGCCAGATGTGGGTATGTGTCCTGGTCACTGCACTAGCCTCTCGTTTGGTCGATCAGAGCGCCTGTTTGGGGGGAGGGGGAACCGGGGGGAATAGCGTGATCCTCCCACACATGACATCCCCTTGGCAAAACTCCTCACTATCAGGTAAAAAGAAGTGGCTGGCAACTCCACATGTATCGGACGAGACGTGGTAGTCTCCACACACGACATCCCCTTGGCAAAACTCCTCACTATCAGGTAAAAAGAAGTGGCTGGCAACTCCACATGTATCGGACGAGACGTGGTAGTCTACAGCCCTCCCCGGATCGGCAGAAGGGGTGGAGCCGTGACTGGGACAGCTCGGAAAATGTGGTAATTGGCAAAGTACAATTGAGGAGAAAAAGGGAGGGGGGAGTGCATGCAGGGGGACCTGCCAGTAAGGAGTTACAGTATTCAATACGTGATATTACAAGTGCCTGTACCAGGAGTTGTGCTGCATGCTCAGACAGGTAGGGTCAAATTTTCCTGTTGTTATACAGGGCAAATCGGCATGACCTTGCAATCGAGGCCACATGAACCTTAAAGGTTAGTTGGTTATCACTCATGACACCCAGGTTTCAGGCAGATTTTGTGGGCATGAGTTGGGTTGATCTAAGCTGGATATTGATCTGTTGTTGTAAGGATGGACTGGCTGGGTTGACAAGGAGCTCAGTCTTAGATAGGTTAAGCTGTAGGTGGCGTTCTTCATCCATTCAGAGATCTCAGCAAGACATGACGATATCCATGCCGAGACTGTGAGGTGATCTGACGGGAATGATAGGAAGAGCTGGGTATCGTCAGCATAGCAGTGGTATGGGAAACCATGGGAGCAGATGGTTGCACCAAATGAGGTGGAGTATATTGAGGAGAGAAGGGGACCAAGCAGTGACCCTTGAGGTACCACTTGTGGATAAGCCATGTGGTTTGGACACTTCTCCTCTCCAAGATACTCTAAAAGATCTCCCTGAGAGGTAGGACATGAACCAGCAGAGGGCAGATCCTGAGATACCAAGCTCAGTGAGTGTGGAGAGGAAGATTTGGGAGTTAGTCGTGTCAAAGGCAGCTGACAGATGTAGCAACAATAAAGCTGAGGGCTGACCAGCAGCTCTAGACTTTACTTTAGATAGGGCTGGAGAGGAGCCACACCTTCATTCATCCTCTGTTTTGTCCCATGGCTTAACAAAAACTGATTTGGTTGATGCGTGGAGAGTGAAACACTCTTCAGTTAGACAGTACACTTGTGTCCAAATATCAAATGGCAAAGTTAGTGCAGCTAGATTAGACAGGTTTTACATATCTAGTTCTTTTACTGCTCGAGTTGTTACTTGTCAGATCCGCCCTTTCAATTTTACGGACCATCATTTAGTTTTAATGTAGCTGATCTTCCACTGGAAAACCAAAACTATTTTGAGAGATTTGAGAGATACTTTATTGATCCCCGTGGAGAAATTACGCTCTGTATTTAATCCATTCTAACTGTGTAGCTGGGAGCAGTGGGAAGCTGCCGTGCAGCGTCCGAGGACCAGCTCAAGTTCATCTTGCCATGCCTCGGTCAAGGGCACAGACCCTTGACCGAGGCATGGCAAGACAAACTGATAAAACCCTATTAACCCTAACATGTGTGTCGTTTTGATGGTGGAGGAAACCGGAGCACCCGGAGAAAACCCACCGCAGAGCACCTGGGTTTGAGGGAGAGGAGTGAAGTTGAGGGAGTGAGGTTGAGGTGGGCAAAGATAATTCATAATGGGGAGCTGGGTTGGGGAGAGGGGATTGGGGTTGAGGGAGTGGGGTTGAGGGGGTGAGGGGGGTGGGGCTGAGGGAGAGGAGGGGTTGAGGGTGAGGGGAGTGAGGTTGAGGGAGAAGGGAGTGAGGTTGAGGGAGAGGGGAGTGGGGTTGAGGGAGAATGGAGTGGGGTTGAGGGGGTGAGGGGGGTGGGGCTGAGGGAGAGGAGTGGGGTTGAGGGTGAGGGGAGTGAGGTTGAGGGAGAAGGGAGTGAGGTTGAGGGAGAGGGGAGTGGGGTTGAGGGAGAATGGAGTGGGGTTGAGGGACGGGGTGGTGGAGAATATAATACAGCAACGTTATCACTTGGTTATAAATAAATAAAATAAAGGGGGGTGGGCAAACGCAAGTACAGTACGACCTAAGAGTCTTGGCCGCCCGTCACGATCTTTCAATAGCTAGCTAACGTAACGTTAGTTTGCAGCAGGTATCGATACAATGTAGCTGACTGTAGCTAACGCGAACAGCTGTTAACTCGAAAAGAAACTAACTAGCTAACATTTATGGTGTGTTACTGTAACGAATATAAAACATTCAACTCTAAGGCTAATGGAGATACAGCAGGCCGCCCAAATACAAACTATTCAGTCTTTTACAACAGTTTACCATAAAATGTTTTTTTCTCCCTCCTCTCAACCGTTTTTCAACAACCCCTTCTGGTTTCTCCACTACAGCAATACAGACAATACTATAATACGCAAGTTCTAATTATTAAGAACGGGATGGTAAAACATGCGTACATATTTTATAACTCAGCCCGTGACCCATGACTATGATCAAGGTTTTGTACCGAGACATTCAGAGTGTATTGAAGATAACTGGGGGGCCGAGTGTTCCCTTCACAGTACACAGAGGTGTTAGATAGGGCTGCTCTGTATCTGGAATGTGCTATGCATTATCCATTGAACCCTTGTTACACAAAATGAGGTCATGTACTGATGGTTTGGTTTTACCAGGTTTTAATACTGCTCAGGTTTTTTCCGCTTATGCTGATGATTTTATGGTCCTGATTAGAACCAATCTGAAATTAGTATTGTTGACAAAATTGTTTTTGACTTTGGTCTTAATTCTGCTGCAAAGGTAAACTGGAGAAAAATTGAAGGGCTGGCAGTTGGAAACTGGTGTGGTGGTCTTCCAGTTTTACTGGGGTGTTTGGGATGGAGAAAAAAAAAGATGGTATCAGATAATTGGGTGTTTATCTTATTAATCAAGAGATGGTTAAAACAAACCTCGAAGGCATGTTAGAGAAGATGAAGGGAAGATTAAACAAGTGGAAATGGCTGCTCTCTCAGATGTCTTTAAGAGTAAGAGCTATAGTCATCAGTTATATTGTAGCTTCAGCACTATGGCATCGTTTAGCCAGTATAGAGCCATCTGTCGGTTTACTTGCAAAATTACAAGCAGTTTTAGTAGATTTTTTTTAAATTATTTTTTTAGATAAGATGCATTGGATACCACAAAGTCTGCTTTACTTACCAAAGGAAGAAGGGGGCAAGGCCTTGTACACCTAGCAAGTAGAGTGGCAACTTTTTGTTTCCAATTTGCACAGAAATATCTGACTGGGTTTAAATGCCCAGTGTGGAAGGAGTTTGCGCATAGCATTTTGCAAAGAACAGATAAGTTAGGACTTGACTCTACTTTGTTTTTAATGGATTCTAGGTTATTAAATTTGTCCCTTTTGCCTGATTTTTATATGGGAGTTTTTAATGCTTGACACCTTTTTAAAAAGCTGTTTGGAGCCATCAGTCTCCATGTATTGGCTACTGGAGGAACCTCTTATTGGTAGATCCAGAATGGACATACAGGACAGTGGAACACCAGGCCTCCACCACACTCTCTGCTCTGCTGGAGCTACAACTCTCAGATGGATAGTAGATCTAGAGACCTGGATTTATGAACACTGAAGCTGTGGCTGCACTGATTGGATTCAAATCTGTTCGCCATGTGAGGACTATTTTAATTGGCTGGTCTGCAAAATTAACAAAAATAGATAATGAACTGTTAAAAATGCTTTGGGAATGTGAAGATTTTCCAGATGAATCAGAATAAGAAACACTGTCATTTCATTTCATGTACTTGCGTACTTGAAATGAAATATATTTTCCCCCAGCCCACAGAAGTGACTACCAAAGACAAAAACAAATCTAAAAACTACAAGAACACATGTATCAAACGACAAAAAAATAAATCACAGTCTAAGAGAAAAAAAAAAGGCCAGCCAGGATGACTGCAGGTCTGCATGGGCTAGCAGTTAGCTTGGCCTGCTCCGCTTCCGTGTCCTGTCCCATGGTGTTTCCTCCTCGTGCACAGCTCCAGACAGGGCCGTGGTCCCTCGGCCCACCGGGTGCATCAGACCAAGCTCTCGCAGCAGATCCAGTGCCAGCTCTCCCAGCCATCAAATGAAGACACACTTAGATGAAGACGTGGACAAAGACATTGCATGGACGGTATTGGGTGAGGCCGCCACAAACATGCATTTACACTGCCATCTTCCCACACCGGAAGCGAAATATGACCCTTTTCCTGATGAAAGAAAGCCACTTTATTTTCTTACAATGAATTTGTTCTCTGCATTTAACCCATCCTATTGTGTAGGAGCAGTGGGCAGCTGCAGCACCCTGGGACCACCTCCAGTTCTTCTTTCCATTGCCTTGGTCAGGGGCGCAGGCAGAAGTATTAACCCTAACATGCATGTCTTTTAATGGTGATAGAAAACAGGAGTACCCGGAGTAAACCCACACAGACATGGGGAGAACATACAAACTCCACACAGAAAGGACCTGGGATGGCCTGGGGTTCAAACCTTTTCTCCTGCTCGTGAACCCAGCAAAAAAGATAATGATTTCAAATGCACCGCCGTTTGTTAGAAATTAAGTGTTGGCCAAAGAGCTGTCACGATTTGGGGAGCTAGTGTCTCCCATTAAAATTGTTTTGCTGGGGTGCAAGTCGCCAAAGTTAAAACACAATGTGTGTCACAGAAGACAGGTCTTTATGATTCCAAAAGACAGCACGGGTGATTTGAACTTGACTTTCAGTTTCAAAGTTGACGGTTTCAGTTACATTGGTTTTACGGCTTCTGAAACTATGAAATGCTTTGGTTGCGGGGCAGAAGGGAATTTGGTTTGGTTTTGCCCTGAGGCCAAAGAGCAGGCCAGCTTGGGCTCACCTGAAGCAGCACAGCCTGTGGCTGAATCTGACTCACCTGGTGTGGAGCAGTCTGCAGAGAAAGCAGAGGAGACAGAGAGACGTGCAGGATAGGCAGCAGATTGTGGAACAGGATCAAGCTGAGAGTGGAAATAAAGTCGAAAAAGAAGGAAATGCTCAGACCAGAGAGAAATCAGAAAAAAAGGAACAGACAGAGGAAAATAAATGTTTCTTTTTTATGGAAAGTTTGCGGGTAGGAAGTTTAATTATAAATGGAGGACTGGATAGGGATAAGCGAGGTATGGTGGCTAAGCTGAGCAGAGCTAAAAACATAGATGAGCTCTTCTTGCAGGAGACACGTAGCTAAGTCAATAATGAGCTGGAGTGGGGAATGAGTTGAACAGGCCAATATTTTTTAACCATGGCACCAAGGTTAGTGCGGGTGTAACTGTTCTCTTCTCAAAGTGCCTCGTTTTGACAAATGTTTTGGCATGTAAAGTAGAACAGGGCAGAATCCAAGTAGATCAGGCAACAATCCAAGATATACCTTTTGTTTTCATAAACATATTCTTATGATTCTTGCACTGATCCTTTGAGATTAACAAACTGAATGACAAACTTACTGTTTAATAGTAGCTCCATAATAGTAGTGGGAGGAGACTGGAATCGCATTACACATCCTACAGTTGACAAAAACTCAGTAGAGCCTCATCCACTGTCAGCTTAATTTCTGTCCAGTGTGGTCGCAGAAAATGACCTCTCGGATATTTGGAGGAAACTTAACCCAGCAGTTAGGCAGTACACATGGGTGAAAGCTGTCGAAGGTAGTGTGAGGACAGACAGGTTGGATAGGATTTATATAAACCAAGCATATAACAAAAGCTTAATTATGTCCACAATATCACCTGTTGGATTTTCAGATCACCATTTAGTAGTGGCAGATTCTGATTTACTAATACAATTTCAACATTGTCCCTACTGGCACTTCAATGTGGGGTTAATGTTACGTTTCACGAATGAAGACCAGAGGCCAGTGTAGCGAAACCCAAAAGGGCAGACAGACAACAGAGCACCGGGATAACCCGAAGGGCGATTAAATGCAGGGAAGAAAAACAAACAAAACTGCCACAGGGGATAATGACAGGTGAGTCTCAGGTGGGCGTTGTTGAGACGATGTGCGCCTGGCTACCAAAGTTCGAGTCCGTAGAGCAAGGGGTTGTCCGAGGAAGTCCGGGTCCGAGATCCAGGAAGTCAGGTCCGAAAGGAGGGGTCCAGGTAGAGAGACACGGAGGGAGATCGCTGGGGAGGTCCGGGGAAAAACATGAAGGTCGCTGGGGACGAGGGAGACGCGGGGAGCCGTGGGAGTCGCGGAGGGAGAGTCGCAGGGTTCAATACGTCGAAGACCGGAGAGACGTTCTGGCAGACTTCTTGTAGAGGGCTGCCTGATTACCGCGGATGTGCCTGATGGAAGATGGCAAACACCTGGTGCAGTGCAGCGCTCGTCTCCTCAGAGCGCGAGCCGAGCGCTCGGATGTTTCCGGCACGTCCGAGCTGGAGGAGTGGATTGAACGTGTCGGGGAGGCAGCTCGGGGCGGTGTAACCACAACAGTTAACACATGATAAAACTTTCTGTCAGTTCTTCTTTGACTTCTGGAGTCAATGGAGGTTGAGAAAGAAAGATTTTGAAAACTTAGCTTGGTGGTGGAAGATAGGAAAAACACTTTTAGGAATTTTCTGTCAGCAATACGTAATACACACATTAACTTTTGAGAAAATCTGCTTTGAAGAATTAGATAAAGAAATTAAGATATTATAAGATGAAGTGATTACTGGGAATGATGTCAAGTAGCAGGACCTGGGAGAGTAGTAGGAAGGCTTTAAGTAGGTTTTTACATGAGAAAGCAAAGGGTGCTTTAATCAGAACTCAAATCTCTGCCATCGAAGATATAGATGTTCCAACTTTTTTTTTCTTTAAACTTGAAAGATAAAATAGAAAAAAAATAATGTGATGATGCATCTCAAGGTTCCAAATGGGGAAATAACAATTGATCCATCAGGGATGAAGAAGTTGGCCATAGACTTCTACAGTGGCCTGTTCAGTCCGGAGAACTGACTTTGTCTGTTTTTTATCTAACCTTTATTTACAGTTTTTCTCAGTCGCTTTGGTGCATTTCTCACATCACTGTTTACATTTGCACAACAGTTAATGCATTTCTCAAAACAATTAGTACGAACTGCAAAACCTAGTTGATAACCTGCAAAACCGTATCACTTGCTCAAAATGGATAGTTCATTCCTCAAAAGCAAGTATTCATGTCAATGAAAGTGTCAGTGTCATCAAAATGAAAAGTCCTGACACCATTGTTTATGAACAAGATAGTCAAATGGCTTTGTCATGTTTTCATTATGACAGTTTACTCTGTAAATGTTTTCCAATGCAAAAAAGTCAGATCTTGGTGACACTACCTGGAAATGCTCAAGACAGCAATATAGTATACTATTTACACAGCCATTTGAAAGCTACAGTAAAGTTACACATTACTGTATTTAGTGAGGTAACTGAGTACAAGACACTGAATATATATGTTTCACAGTTTTACTGCATATGTTCTTTGCAATTCTAATTTGTTCACAGCATTGTGCAAAAGAAAAATACACCCTTATTTACAACAAACATAAACTCCCTTTGGGTAGAGCTGTGCACAACTGTAAACAATATTGCAGTACATATTGGAACTGAACATACAACATACACAAACAGTACTGTAAATCATTCATGCACATCCAGATGTTCCTCTCTGTGTGGCCACATAGTTTCATCTACATCACAGCGAATATCATCTCTTGCAATGCAGCGAGGAAAGTATCTCCTCGAGTGGTGAATCCACCCTCTTTAGGACTCTGCTGTAATGTCATCACATGCTGCATCCATGGCCGCTAGCAGGGCCATTTGGGTATGTGGATGCCGGTCATATACCTTCCACCTCCAGGAAGAGAAAAACTCCTCTATTGGATTTAGGAATGGTGAGTAGGGAGGGAGATATTCCACCAGCATCCTATCATGTGCTGCAAACCACTGTCTGACCACATTGGAGTGGTGAAAAAGCACATTATCCCAAACAACAACATACTTGTTCAGATGGTCTCCAGTTAGACCCCTCTCATTCTCAGGGATTATGTCCCTGTAAAGAGTGTCTAAAAAAGTCAGCAGATGTTTTGTGTTGTATGGACCAAGACGGGGGATATGGGTGAGGACGCCGTGTTCTGAGATGGCTGCACACAGTAATATTCCCTCCTCGTTGGCCTGGGACATCAATGGTTGCTTTCTGTCCAATGCGATTCCTTCCACACCTTCTACCTTTTGCCAGATTGAAACCCGCCTCATCAATGTATATGAATGTGTGCAGCGGTTCCCTGGCCTCCAGCTCCAGTACACGCTTTATCACAGAAGAGGGAGCGAGAAAAACTATAACAACTTTTCCTGTGTAACATAATGCATTTTGGACAACATATTGTACAGTCTGCACTGTGAATACACATACACAGAACTGTCATGTAAGTGTACTGCATGGCGCTACACAAAGTAAACAGTTTGCAGAACTGAACATTAGAGTATACATAGAACACATGTTTTACCTGTACATACTGGTGACGGAGCTCCTTCACTCTGTCGCTGTTCCGTTCAAATGGCACATTGTACAATTGTTTCATGCGCGTTTCATTTCTCCTAAGCACTCTGTCAATTGTAGAGATTGAAACGGATTCGGTATTCCCAAAGATGTTGTCATCCTCTATAACATCACTTTGTATCTCTCTCAACCTTATGGCATTGTTTGCAATCACCATTGCACAAATGGCTTCCTCTTGTTGCGGAGTAAAAAGGGGCCCTCTTCCACCTCTGCAAGGTTGTCTTGCAATCCTATGTGGTGCAGAGTAAAATTACAGTAAATACGGCAAATCTTTACTGTAACACTACTGTACACTACAATACGCTAAATATGTGCTGCAGTAAAGCTGTAAGTCTAAATGTAAAAAGTGACAAGTTCTTGTCCCACTGCAAGCTTCATGTATGACACAATGACAGTAGTGCAGTGCAGATTGTTTAGTGCTGAATTACTGTCCATTATACAAGCCTGTTCTCCTGACGAAATGTTTGAATAATTGAATGTACAGTAGTTCTCCCAACATTTGGCTGCACCCTTCGACCAGCCTCAGCCATTGTGAGGCCGTGATTGACAACATGATCCACAATTGTAGCCCTGATTTCATCAGGAATCCGCCTATGTACTTGGCCTCTTCTTCCTCTTCCCCTGTTTTGTCCCCTTCCCCTTCCTCCCCTCATCCTCACCCCTCTTCCACGAGGCTGACCTTCCATTTCTGTGTCACAGTATTGTAGAAATGGTACACACTATGTCCTGCTTGGTTCATATATGCTTGTAAAGTGGGGGTTCATGGGATTCAGCTCTGAGTGACTGGAGAAGTGGCTTATCGTGGTTGCAACTAATGCTTCATACACCCCTTCTCATCAGTGAAAGCGGAGGTTCACCTGAGAGAAATTGTTCAATTTAGGAGACATTTTCAGAAAAAAAAAAGATAAAAAAATGTATAAAATTTGCTTGACAGATTTTGACAACTAGTTAAACATTTTTGTATGTAATGACTCAAGCAATGAAATGAGGACTATTAGTTTTATAGGGAATGACTATTCAGCTTTCACAAGTATTGTTCATTTTGAATGACATGACAAAAGCAAATGATAATGTTATAAAACAGCAGAGAGTTGTATGAAAGCAATTGATGCATGTCCAAAAGCATTTGCAATTTGTTGGAAGGGATGAGAAACTGCTACTATGATGCGCACAAATGACTAAACGTTGTGGAGGTTGAACTAACTGTTGTGCAAATGTTAATAGTGATGTGAGAAATGCACCAAAGCGACTGAGAAAAACTATAACTAGGAGGATCCCGTTGAGATTACAAACCTCTTTTTCAAGGGAGACCTGGCCAAGATAGGCAGCACAGTTACGAAATCACACAGTTGCAAAATTACACACTTGAAAATACAAACAATAGACAAAAAAAATTAGAAAAAAGTGAATTACAAACAGATTATAAAAAAACAAGTACACATCTCCAGTATCTCCTCCACACACAAGACTGTGTAGAGGAGATACTGGAGAGACTGCCTCAGCTGGGTGAAACACAGGTAGCCTTGATGGAGTCCCGCATCCCTCTAGATGAAATGTTTACAGTGGTTCAGCAGCTCAGCTGTGACAGAGCTCCTAGAGTTGATGGACTTCCTTCGGAGTTTCACAAGACATTCTGGACTCTAATTGGACAAGACTTACATGAAGAATTTAAAGATTGTTTGGATTCTGGGACTTTAGTTTTGAATTGTAAGAGGGCTGTCCTATCACTGTTTCCTAAAAAGAGAGATCTTGGCTTACTGAAAAACTGGAGACCGGTTTCATTGTTATGTAGACTATGGAATAATTGCAAAATGTCTTTCTAATAGACTCAAACAGTGTATGGATACTGTTGTACATTTTAGCCAGACGTAGAGTTCCTGACTGTACAATTAAGGAGATCTGTTTTTGATACAGGACATTATAGATATATCTAAGCTCCAGCAGCTGGACATTGCTCTGCTTTCTATAGATCAAGAGAAGGCTTTTGATAGGGTGGATCATTGTTATATGTTCAAAACACTTGAAGGTTTTGATTTTGGGGATACATTTATTTCATGGATCAAGTTGTTGTATTCTGGAGCCAGTGTTCTGTTAAGGTAGAAGGTGGATTCAGCTGACCTGTCTCTGTTCAGAGAGGTATAAGATAGGGTTGTCCCTTATCTGGAATGCTGTACTCTCTGGCCATCGAGCCTCTTTTAATCCAGCTCAGGCAGGGTCTCTCAGGGCTAACCTTTTCAGGATGCTCAGCTTCATAAGCATATGGAGATCCCTCACAAGAGCTGGACTTACTAAGTTAGCGTGTCTCAGATCAGGAGGATAGTGGAATGTGGCTGACATTTTGAGCCAAGAGACTGGTTTTAAATCTCTTCATTTAATGGTGAGGTTGTTGGAGGAAGTGATCAGTGCACATCATGGCTTCTCCAGAGAGGCACTAGGAGCAGAGTGGGGGGAGGCTCAACCAGTTTTGCAAGCTGTTTTTCCATCTTTGTCCATCTTTGCAGCAATGGAAGTGAAGGGGGCCATTCTGTCTTTCAAGACATCAGAACTACCGGACTTCTCAAGTACACCAAAGAAGGCCTTGTATGCAGTCACTGTAAAGGTTCTCAACAGAAAATCACTAGCTGGTGTACAGGAGTCAAGGTGGTTGGGTTGAGTGTGTTAACACCAGGTTCATCAACCAAAGGCAGCTGGATGTCCCTGTACAAACCCCCCATACAGAAACACACTGCGGATCAACAGTGGAGGGTGGTACATGGGGCTGTGGCTATGAACAGACATGTGGCACATGTAGATCCTAGCAGGGAGTCACTGCTCTTTCTGTAATGATGAACAAACTGTACAGCACTTATGGCTCAGATATCCCAGATTAAGCCCTCTTTTCTCTGTACTGCAGCAGTGGCTCAGAGGTTTAGAAGAGGTTTTCGATGACAGCCTGTTTGTCTTTGGTCCTAGGTACATGGCAGCACAGTGCAGACGTGTCACCTTGGTTAATTTTCTGATCGGTCAGGCAAAAATGAGCATTCGGCTTAGTAGAAGAAACCACATGAAAGGCACAGGGTCCACAGAGGCTACACTCAATTTTCAGCCAAGCAGCCATTAGACCCCTGAACATGAGTTCACATTTTTCAAAATTATTTCAAACTTGGAAGGTCTGTATCGTTGGTCTTTATTATGTATGAGGATTGTTGTGTTTCACGATGTATATAAGTATCTGTGTTAATATTGTTATTTTATTGTGAATGGAAAATTGGACCATTAAAGACTTGGTTAAAGGTCAAAGGTCTCTGTCTCTCACTTTCTGTGTCTCTCGCTCTCGCTCCCTCTCTTTGTCTGTCTGTCTCTCACTCTGTGTGTGTGTGTGTGTGTCTCTCTCTCTGTCTCTCTCTCACTCTGTGTTGCTCTCTCTCACACACACACACACACACACACACACCTATACACACAGTGCAGTCCCACCCCGAGAACAAATCGAAATGAATAAAGAAGTTAAATATATTAAAGGGAGTTGTTCTTGTCTTCAGTCTTCTGCCTCTTTCCAAGCCATTTGTGGATTGCTTTCAATTCTATAATGTATTATTGTTCTCACATTTTGTTGGCCAGACGAACAGAACACAATCTTTTCTGCATTAAAAGAATTAGAATTTGCCCTCCCTCGTCTCAATCAGTTTTGAAAGGCAACCGTTAACATATCGCACACAAAAATAACAGAGCACTTGCACAGTGAGAAATTGCTGTCTTGTGGTATCATTCTCAAAATCACGTCTGGGCAGTATTGAATATGGGAAATATGAAAACAATTGCTATTCTGGGATCGAAATATTAACCATGCTTTTATAACTAAACTGGGCTGTAACTGCAGCATATCAATGTCAATCCTCTCATCTTTTATATAACGTCACACATTGTCTTTATCGGTTGGCATTTACTAGAAAACGTCCTGAACACGTGTCAGCGCTCCCCTCCCCATCACCTTTTCACCCAAGGACGAGGTTTATATTCCAGTTCAATGCAAAGCGCCAGCAGCCCTCAAGCCACACAAATGCTTCTTATTTTCACTGCAACCTCTCGATGTCTCTTTTATGAGGGTTTTGCCAGAGCAGGCCGGCTCTTTGGGTTTTCGGAAAGAAAAGGCCCAGCAGTTGCCAAAAGCAATCGGTGGTTGAGAAACAATGGCACGCCCTGTGTGATTCTCACTGCACCTCGAACCCCAGACGTCCTCCGCGTAGTAATCCTCTGTTCCTTTTATTTGTCAGATCATGGTTGCCTTCACCAATTGGGTTTGTCAGCTTTGGCCCGAGAGTGGCAAGACAACGAGACCAACATGGTTTTGCCTCTTGCCAAAATGACAGAGAAGAAAGGAAAAGGGAATGAGAGAAATGCTTTAATTGCTGCAAGAATCTCGACAGTTTGGGAAAATTTGTTTGAGAAATGTCCGGGTAATAAGACGGAGGCGAGGGCGGAGTGATCCAGCGAATTCGAATCTGCTGCACTTCAAGTGGCGACTTGTGAAGCAGACACTCTCAGGCTGGGCCATGTTGAGACAACACAGGAGAGTTACAGCCAATTATATAAGGCTGTGTGTGTGTGTGTGTGTGTGTGTGTGTGGGTACCAGAGTGGTATGTAGACACAAGTGTAAGCCTAAGCTAATTGATGTTGACAGAAATGGAAGGGATCCATTGGTCTAGGATGCAAAGAGAAACAATTGAGGCAAGGACTGTGCAGAGATGGTTCCCAGAGACATGAGGTCAACACACTAAAGCCTGCTAAATCAAACAAGGAAGTTTTTCTTTTTTAGCTTTTTTTTTGTATTTACTCTGCAAGTGAAAGTGAGATCAGTCTTAAGAGTGATGCAGTCAAACAAGGAGTCTTGGGTCATCCTGAAAACATCTATATAAAGAATAATGTGGCCTGATTTTTCAACTGCTGCAAGTGATCATTGCTTACTCATGTGCAGAAGGTGGAGAATGAATACTTTGCTTCTGGAGCTGGTTGTTTTAGTGCTATTACAAAGTGTGATTACCATCACAATGTAGTCTGTGTTACATATGACTAATGCTGTTTTATTCACTATTTTGTCCTGTCAGAAAACATTTAAAAAGCTATATCATCAGGTTCTGTCATAAAACACCTAGTGTATACTATACTATACACAAGTACACACAGAACCCTTTTTTTATTGCCCATTTCATTGAGTTCATTGGAAGGAGTGAAGAAACAAGATTTATGGTTTCAGATTAATCTTGGCAAATCAAATTCCAATAAAACTTCAAGAAAAACTTAAATCTGTCCAGTGTGAGCACTTGACTTGACTTGATTGACGGACATGGCAGGAGAGAGCAGTTCCAAAAGCCTGCAGGTGATTCTTTTACAGCTCCGCATTGTATTCAACCTGTAGATTTTATTAGGGGAAGATTGTTGATACAGGAGCGCTCATTTCCATAATGGAGGCCAGCTCATCTTCTGGTTTTCACAATATAAACTGAAGTGTATTCAATTACAAGACTCTGTTCATCAATAAATTAGAGTAAGAAACGTATCTCAGCGAGCATGACATTTTTATTCAGCATGCCTCGTTTGGCCTTCTGCTAATGTGATACTGCTTAATGTAAAAGACCAAGATGTTGCCTTCACCTTGGACGGGCATAAGTCAAACAGGGCCCAAACCAACAGGGACAAGTGCTTTTCCTAACCTTGGAAATGTCCTTGTGGTTTCTCTGTAACTTTGCACCTCTGGTGGCATATATAGTAGCATTTTTTCTGTTACTGGCATTCATTTCTTCTGCAACCAATCAGGCTTAACAAAGACCATGTGCATCTTACATAGACAACTCTATCCATCCCAAATGTCTTATTCATGATCCTCATACCCTTTGTGTATATGTTATGAATTCAGGGGGCAGCCGGGAACTGCCGCAGCTTAGACGTGAACCCTGGTCTTCTGCATCACAGGCTACTACGCTAACCAGTTGACCAAAGGCTCCGATCTGTTAGTCAACCAGCTAGCCAGTCTACTCATTCATGGTCATTACACTACCCCCCCCTCCTTTGGGAAGCGTGTCCCTGTGCTTCAGCATATCAGCTCCCTCACACCTCTAGGTGCACTAGGTTGCGATGGCCTCACGGTCTCACCATCCCACTTTTGACACCAATGTAGCAAATTCAGGGAGCAGCCGGGAAGTGAACCCAGGTTGCCCGCACCACAGGCGACTGTGCTAACCAGTCAACTAAGGGGCCCAAGCCATTAGCCATGCCCATTACATATATACATCTTTCTTTTTTTTAAATTTATTTCTGATTTTTCCTTTTTTCTCCCAAATTAGTGGCTAATCGATCCCTATTGTAATTCAAACACCCACCCTCGTACTACATGCATGCGTTCGCCAACTGCATTGCTCCTTTAAGGCAGACGTTCAGAGTGCTGACGTAGGCACTGCTTAGAGTTTTTCAGGAAGTGGAGCAATGTTTTCAGCAGCCTAGCCGTTAACTGGTTGCCACGAGAGATTGAGCTGTATCGATGTTGTTTTGTGTGGCGAGTAAACGGAATTGACTCGATCTCTCCATCTCCTCATACCTTCACTTCCACAACCTAAAACATCATCAAATTTTCACGAAAGTCTTAAAAGTAGATAAAAAGAACATAATTAAACAAATGAGACAAGCATATTATAGTTGGGCATTTATTTGCTGAGGAACATTATCCAATATTACATATCTGTGCGTGACAAAAGTATGTGAACCTCTAGAATTAGCAGTTGATTTGAAGGTGAAATGAGAGTCAGGTGTTTTCAATCAATGGGATGGCAATTAGGTGTTAGTGGGCACCCTGCTTTATTTAAAGAACAGGGATCTATCAAAGTCTGATCTTCATAACATGTTTGTGGAAGTGTATCATGGCAAGAACAAAGGAGAATTCTGAGTGTTGTATACTGAGGACCTCAGAAAAAGCATTGTTGATGCTCATCAGGCTGGAAAAGGTTACAAATCCACAGTCAGACAGATTGTGTACAAATGGAGGAAATTCAAGACCATTGTTACCCTCCCCAGCCCAGGAGTGGTCGACCAGCAAAGATCAATCCAAGAACAAGGCGTGTAATACTCGGCTAGGTCAGAAAGGAACCCAGGGTAACTTCTAAGCCAGTGTTTCCCGACCCAGTCCTCAAGGAACCCCTATCGTGCATATTTTCTTTGCAACCTTGAATAGGTACCTGTTTGTAGTTATTCAACCAATCAGCAATGAATTATATCAGATGTTGCACACCTTGCATAATTAAGTGCTGTGAGATGATTGGTTGAGTAAGTAATAGCAGGGATACCTATGCAGGGTTACAATGAAAATCTGCAGGATAGGGGTTCCTTGAGGACTGGGTTGGGAAACACTGTTCTAAGCAACTAAAGGCCTCACTCACATTGGCTAATGTTAATGTTCATGAGTCCAGCATCAGGAGAACATTGAACAACAATGGTGTGCATGGCAGGGTCGCAAGGAGAAAGTCACTGCTCTCCAAAAAGAACATTGCTGCCCGTCTGCAGTTTGCTAAAGATCATGTGGACAAGTCAGAAGGCTACTGGAAAAATTTTTTGCGGACGGATGAGACCAAAATAAAACTATTTGGTTTAAATGAGAAGCGTTATGTTTGGAAAAAGGAAAACACTGCATTCCAGCATAAGAAACTTATCTCATCAGTGAAACATGGTGGTGGTAGTATCATGGTTTGGGCCTGTTTTGCTGCATCTGGGCCAGGACGGCTTGCCGTCATTGATGGAACAATTAATTCTGAATTATACCAGTAAATTCTTAAGGAAAGTGTCAAGACATCTGTCCATGAACTGAATTTCAAGAGAATGTGTGTCATGCAGCAAGACAACGACCCTAAGCACACAAGTCGTTCTACCAAAGAATGGTTAAAGAAGAATGAAATTAATGTTTTGGAATGGCCAAGTCAAAGTCTTTACCTGAATCCAATCAAAATGTTGTGGAAGGACCTGAAGCAAGCAGTTCATGTGAGGAAATCCACCAACATCCCAAAGTTGAAGCTGTTCTGTACAGAGGAATGGGCTAAAATTCATCCAAGCTGATGTGCAGGACAGATCAACAGTTACCAGAAACGTTTAGTTGCAGTTATTGCTGCAGGGGTGGGGGTGGGGGGGGGTCACACCAGATAAAGCAAAGGTTCACATACTTTTGCCACTCACAGATATGTAATACTGGATCATTTTCCTCAATAAATAAATGACCAAGTATGATATTTTTGTCTCATTTGATTAATTGGGTTCTCTTTATCTACTTTTAGGACTTGTGTGAAAATCTGATGATGTTTTAGGTCATATTTATGCAGAAATATAGAAAATTCTAAAGGGTTCACAAACTTTCAAACACCACTGTAGATAGATAGATAGATAGATAGATAGATAGATCTACTTTTTAAATTTGTTTAACTTTGTTAAAAAATTAAATTAAATGTGACATTTGACAAATGAAACTGACTGTAAAATGTTATGTTAAAGGTTTAGTAAATATGATTCTGTCAATGGTCCGCATGTCTTTTAACACTGATGTCCAGTCTATTGGATAATTTAGGTACATTCTCCAACACCATATCAATTTTATTTTATCAAGATTTTATCTTGAGTGAATATTTTTCCCTATCAGTTTCTCATCTTTCTCATTATCTTTCCTCTCCCTCTCACCCCAGCAGTCTTTTTTCAATAGCTATCCTGCCCCCCCTTCCCCCTTACATGAGGGGTTCCACAAGTGTGTTCTGTTCCCACCATGTGTGTTTTGAGGGGTAGACTGGTTCTCCTCCTTAATGGCCTGCTGGCTTTAATGGTTCAGCGAGGACACCCAATCAGGATTGTAGCCCCGGAAGTACTGAGGGCAGGCTAGTATGAGGCCTGATGGATGGAAACCATTATCGGTATAGGCCCCATCCAGGCCTTATACATGGAGGGCCCAAGTGAGGCACACAGAAAAGTGCACTAGATAAAATAAATATCGACGACCCAGCCTGAGGGGATGGTTGCACAGTGTATACCACATGGCCACACAGTCGCAATGTCGCCAGCTCTAGTCCAGCCGGTGACCTTTGTTGCATGTCATACCCCTCTCTTTTTCTTTCTTTCTCTGTCTCTCTCTCTCTTTTGCTGGTGTTGTTAACATCAAGTTCATCTCCCAAAGGCAGCTGGAGGTCCCTGTACAAACCCCCCATACAGAAACACACTGCGGATCTACAGTAGAGGGTGGTACATGGGGCTGTGGCTATGAACAGACATGTGGCACATAGAGCAGGGAGCCACTGCTCTTTCTGTAATGATGAACAAACTGTACAGCACTTATGGCTCAGATGTCCCAGGTTGAGCCTTCTTTTCTCTGTACTGCAGCAGTGGCTCAGAGGTTTAGAAGAGGTTTTTGAAGACAGCCTGTTTGTCTTTAGTCCGAGGTACATGGCAGCACAGTGTAGACGTGTTACCTTTGTTAATTTTCTGATAGGTCAGGCTAAAATTAGCATTTGGCTTAGTAGAAGAAACAAAATGAAAGGCACAAGGTCCACAGATGCTACACTCATGTTTAGGGGTCTAATGGCTGCTTGGCTGAAAACTGAGTTCATGTTTTTCAAAATGATTTCAAACTTGGAAGAGTTTGTTGAGGACATGGACATTTCTGTACACTCTAGAAAACCAATGACTTCCTAATTTCTGAAAAAGGGACAGTCTCTATCTTTTGTTTTCGCTGTGTATGGGGATTGTTGTGTTTTAATATGTATATGAGTGTCTGTGTTAGTACTAATGTTATTTTAATGTGAAATGAAAATGTGACAATTAAAGACTTGGTTAAAGGTCAAGGTCTCTCTCTCTCGCGCTCTCTCTCATTTCGTGTCTACCTTGCCACCGGACGCGTAGCTGTGGGTGGGCCTGGGGCCCGCACACCCAATCAGAAGGCTTCCCTTTTGCTGGATCATCCAATGAATGGCAGTCAATGAATACTGTTTCAATTATGTGAATACGCGACTGTAAGGATTGAGTTCAGGATTAATTAATGTTCTGCTATTAGTTATGTTAAAAATGGAGAATGCATGGGTAATATCGCATGCATTGTTAGTCAATGTTTAATAGTTATATGGGGTTTGACCACTTTGTTTTAGTTATTAGGGAGTGTTCCTGGGGGGAGCATTAAGGGACGAGAGAGAGTGGGCGCAGTATAAGCGAGTGGCACACAGAGTGGATGTTGTTCCAGACCGTGCCGTTTGGCCGGAGAAATAATGAAGAAGTCGGAACCCAGTTGAAATCCAAGTGGTTTATCTTTGCCCCGAAGACTGTGAAGGAGACTATATATAGTGTTGATATATAGTGTTTCTTGCCTCTTGATAAATCAGATTTTTTGAGAAGCAGTGCATTTGGCAAACGCCAGATTGCGAGCAGCCCCTCCTCTTTCACCCAGTGTACAGCCCGCTCCATTTCAGAGGGACAGAGGATGACGACTACTGCTACTCCTACTCCTACTACTACTACTACTACTACTACTACTACTTTCGGCTGCTCCCGTTAGGGGTCGCCACAGCGGATCATCCGTTTCCATTTCTTCGTGTCCTCTGCATCTTCTTCTGTCACGCCAGCCACCTGCATGTCCTCCCTCACCACATCCATAAACCTCCTCTTTTGGCCTTCCTCTTTTCCTCTTCCCTGGCAGCTCCTTACTCAGCACCCTTCTCCAAATATACCCAGCATCTCTCCTCCACACATGTCCAAACCATCTCAATCTCACCTCTCTTGCTTTGTCTCCAAACGATCCAACATGAGCTGTCCCTCTAACATACTCGTTCCTAATCCTGTCCTTCTTCGTCAATCCCAATGAAAATCTTAGAAAAAGAGGACTACTACTACTACTACTGTAGGTTAAAAAAAATCATGGTGAGACAAAGCAGGGCACATGCTGCAGTGCTGGGCAAAACCGAAGGATACAATCAAAGCCATCAGCCAGGACAGGTAAATATTATCAACCAGCTCAACAACGCTGCTATCAATAGGGCATTTGTGGAAAGTAAAAGAGAGCACATTAAAGTTGTAATAGACCTGTGCAAAACAAAATGTCATGTTGCGTGGGCATCGTGAAAACGGAGAAGTATTGAACAGAGGCAACTTGTTGTTAACTATTTCAACTGATCTCGATGACCCGGAAATAAAACAGCGACTGGAGAAATTACCTAGAAATGGGAAATGTCCAAGCCCCGACATCCCCAAAAATAAAGACGGGTTTGCATGACGAGATAGACACGTACTACTATGCAATTTTGGCAGATGAGTGTAAAGACTTACCGAAACGAGAGCTTGTGGCAGTCTGTATCAGATCCATACACAAAGGCATGGTGAAGGGAAGGGCTCTGGGTTTTGGGGACACTGGGGGACATGAATGCTAATGCTATATCAGCAAAGGTCCTGCAAGTACTGGAGCCATTGCAGTTGGACCCCACGTGGTGCACTGGATTTGGCTTCGATGGAGCATCAGTTATGTCCGGTAACAAAGGAGGGGTACTTCTTATTTTAAAGAAAACGATTCTCCATGCCATATACACTCACCGGCCACTTTATTAGGCACACCTGTCCAACTGCTCGTTAATGCAAATTTCTAATCAGCCAATCACATGGCAGCAACTCAATGCATTTAGGCATGTAGACATGGTCAAGACGATCTGCTGCAGTTCAAACCGAGCATCAGAATGGGGAAGAAAGGTGATTTAAGTGACTTTGAACGTGGCATGGTTGTTGGTGCCAGACGGGCTGGTCTGAGTATTTCAGAAACTGCTGATCTACTGGGATTTTCATGCACAACCATGTCTAGGGTTTACAGACAATGGTCCGAAAAAGAGTAAATATCCAGTGAGCGGCAGTTCTGTGGGTGAAAATGCCTTGTTAATGCCAGAGGTCAGAGAAGAATGGCCAGACTGGTTTGAGCTGATAGAAAGGCAACAGTAACTCAAATAACCACTCATTACAACCGAGGTATGCAGAAGAGCATCTCTGAACGCACAACACGTCGAACCTTGAGACAGATGGGCTACAGCAGCAGAAGACCACACCGGGTGCCACTCCTGTCAGCTAAGAACAGGAGACTGAGGCTACAATTTGCACAGGCTCACCAAAATTGGGCAATAGAAGATTGAAAAAACGTTGCCTGGTCTGATGAGTCTCGATTTCTGCTGCGAGATTCGGATGGTAGGGTCAGAATTTGGCGTCAACAACATGAAAGCATGGATCCATCCTGCCTTGTATCAACGGTTCAGGCTGCTGGTGGTGGTGTAATGGTGTGGGGGATATTTTCTTGGCACACTTTGGGCCCCTTAGTACCAATTGAGCATCGTGTCAACGCCACAGCCTACCTGAGTATTGTTGCTGACCATGTCCATCCCTTTATGACCACAGTGTTCCCATCTTCTGATGGCTACTTCCAGCAGGATAACGCGCCATGTCATAAAGCTCGAATCATCTCAGACTGGTTTCTTGAACATGACAATGAGTTCACTGTACTCAAATGGCCTCCACAGTCACCAGATCTCAATCCAATAGAGCACCTTTGGGATGCGGTGGACCGGGAGATTCACATCATGGATGTGCAGCCGACAAATCTGCAGCAACTGCGTGATGCTATCATGTCAATATGGACCAAACTCTCTGAGGAATGTTTCCAGTACCTTGTTGAATCTATGCCACGAAGGATTAAGGCAGTTCTGAAGGCAAAAGGGGGTCCAACCCGGTACTAGCAAGGTGTACCTAATAAAGTGGCCAGTGAGTGTATGTGCACTGCAATTCCCATCGCCTAAACCTTGTTCTAGGTATCCCCCAGCATTTCAACATTTCTCGATGTCTCTTGATGCATGCTCAATAATCCAAGTAAGAAAACCAAAGAAGGTCGAATCAGTTCATCTGGATACAACGTTTATTGACAGATACGTTTCATCGCTCAACTAAGTGACATCTTCAGGCTAATCTGAGTGCAGATGACTGGAGGATATCTGTCAATAAACTTTGTATCCAGATTAACTTATTTAACAATACTTTGATTTTTCGATGTCATTAACAACCTGCATAGTTTCACGACAGGGTCACATAGACACGCTAGATTTATAGAAATCCAACAACGGCTGCGACCAGGGGAACGAACTCTGGAACTAAGGAGATCCTGCGATGTCCGATGTCTTCGCACTTTTTGGTTTAATTTTGGAGACCCTTGCTGAATTCTCTGAAAGATCCGGCCACGCAAAATTTGAAGCCGACTCTCTAAGTCAGCAAATGCAAAGTTAAAAAAAATAATAAAAAAATGTGTTTCTACTTGTCATGTTCAACAAGTTGTTTGAAATGAGTGACTACATCACTGAGAGCTTGCAATCTTCCACCATATCAGTTACAGATTGCATTGATCTAACTGAGTGTCTTAAGGAGAGCTCCAATACAACATGACGTTCTGAGCTGGGACGTCACTGGGTCTCTTGAAAGGAGGTTGCCAGCTAAGTTGGGTGACACACAGGTAGAATCTACTGTGGGCAAAGCATCACATGTAAAGGACAACTCAGACCTAAAACAAATATAGGGAATGATATACTAGACAGGCAGATTGTGGAAATGAACACTCTTTTTATGGTGGACAGGTAGGGGTTTATGAGAGCTACTGCTGCTTGCTTGCCTCGGTCCAACACCTTCAGTGACAAGGCATTTATACAGCCCGCCAGCTCACACTTTTCCATCGCTGTGGAAGATGCAGAATATGAAGTGTTTGTACAGCAGTTGAAGTTAAAGGTCACAGCAGACAGGGCCTTTCCTTCATTTTTTGAAGAGCTTGACACATGCCCCAGTGAAATATTTCCCAAAATGAATCGTCTCCCATGGGCCCTCGTCACCCTACCCATAACAAGCTGCACTGTTAAAATACTTTTGAACTGTAAGTCAGATAAAAACTGGCACCAGGGCATCAATGATGACATGCAGACCTAACTCTTTGTCCCTGCTCCCATTTGAAAGAGAACTGAGTGAGTTGTTGGACTATAATGAAATAATTACAGCGTTCAACACCAAGCCCCGTCATCTCCTGCTGTAATCATCAAAAATACGCTAGTTTACAAATTTAGACTGTATGGCCTATTGCCTATTCAATATTATTGAACAGAGCCAGGCTATGTTCAAGCGTCGTCTATAACAGCACTGAACATGCATTGGTGTACCTGTAGATAATCATTAATGATGCCATTGTGCAGGGGCGTTTCTCGGATTTGAGGACATTTGGGGCTTAGCCCAGACTTCTGTAGGGGGGTCCGGGGGATCCTCCCCCAGAATTTTTTTTTATTTTTTCCTAAAGAAGCTCTATTCTGATGGGGTTTTTGATGCACTCTGGCACCTTATTTACATTCAAAGTACATCATCATGATGTCATCATGTCATCATGTGGTATCGGTGCATTCAAAGTACATCGTCATGATGTACTTTGAATGCACCGATACCACTTTTTTCAGACCAAGTACAAGTACTTACATTTGAGTACTTGCCGATACCGAGTACTGATATGAGTACTTAACAATGCCATTAAATCTCTTACAATTACTTTGAAAATGTGTTTTATTTTCATCGGACATTGTTCATTATCTGACTGTAACAAACTGTCGTTACTGACATTTGAACATTCAGCGATAAGATTTTCTTAAACATGGCGTTCCCACACATTTCACTATAATATAACCACACTTTTTAGTGTAACAAAATTGTCATACTGACATTTTAACATTCAATACTTTTCTTAAACATGGCATTGCCACACATTTCACTAAAATATAACCACACTTTTTAGTGTAGCAAATTGTCGTTACTGACATTTTAACATTCAACTGCATGTTTCAGTTGTTATTTTCTCCGCCCGCGGGTTGTCCCTGGACATTTTCTCGCGCTTCTCCAGCGTTTGCTGCAAAGTTGGTTGTTGCTGTTTCCCGCTGCTATTAGCAAACGCCTTGAACTCGGCGTCGTGTTGGTTCTTCAGTTGTTTTATCAAATTGCCTGTGTTGAAAGAGCTAGTTTTTTTTTAAAATCCGCGGTGGTGTAGCGGTCTTAAGCATCGGCTTTGTGTCGACGCAGTTGCCCACAGTTTGCGCCTCGGTCTCGTCAGATCCGACTATGGCCGGACTCGATGAAGCAGCAATAATTGGCAACGCTGTCTTCGGGAGGGGGGCGGAGTCAGCTTGTGTACGTCACGTGAATGCGTTGGATGCAGACCCCGAATTGGGACACAGGTGTGTCGGAAAAAGCGGTGGTTCGGCGTGGGCGTCTCCTTCGAGACTGCCGGCCGGAGAGACGCAGTTGGCGAACGCATGCAGTTCTGACTCAGCTGCTGCTACTGGCTCTTCAGTTTGGAGCTTGTCTTTGCTACCCTCTGCAAAATCATGAAATCAGTTTAAATGAAATTCATAATTGGATTGGATTGCATTCTAATTACATTACATGATCTAACTGTAATACTAGCTAAACAATACCCCCAAACATAATGGCGTAACGTTGTGATGAAAAATGCGATCGAAAAAAATGTGATGTGTAAAGTTGAAATGGCTGTGGTGAATACATATTTCAAGAAGAGGGAGGAACACAGGGTGATGCACAAGAGTGGAGGAAAGTGCACACAGGTGGAATATATCTTATGCAGAAGGCGTGATTTAAAAGGGATTGGAGACTGCAAGGTGGCGACAGGGGAGAACGTAGCTAGGCAGCATCGGATGGGTCTGTAGGATGACTATGGAGACCAAGAAGAGGAAGTGAGTGAAGGCAGAGCTGAAGATCAAATGGTGGAAGTTGAAGAAGGAAGACTGTTGTGTGGAGTTTAGGCAAGAGTTAAGACAGGCACTGGGTGGTAGCGAAGAGTTGCCGGATGGCTGGGAAACCACTGCAGAAATAGTGAGGCAGACAGCTAGGAAGGTACTTGGTGTGTCATCAGGACAGAGGAAGGAAGACAAGGAGAGTTGGTGGTGGAATGAGGAAGTACAGCAAATTATACAGAGGAAGAGGTTGGCAAAGAAGAAGTGGGATAGTCAGAGAGATGAAGAAAGTAGACAGGAGTACAAGGAGACACAGCGTAAAGTGAAGAGAGAGGTGGCAAAAACAAAGTTGAGTTGTATGAGAGGTTAGACACTAAGGAAGGAGAAAAGGACTTGTACCGATTGGCTAAACAGAGTGACTGAGCTGGGAAGGATGTGCAACAAGTTAGGACGATCAAGAATAGAGATGGAAATGTGCTGTCAAGCGAGGAGAGTGTGCTGAGAAGGTGGAAGGAGTACTTTGAGGGGCTGATGAATAAAGAAAATGAGAGAGAGAGGAGGCTGGATGATGTGGGGATAGTGAATCAGGAATTTCAGTGGATTAGCAAGGAGGAAGTGAGGCAGTTATGAAGAGGATGAAGGGTGGAAAGGCAGTTGGTCCTGATGACATACCTGTGGAGGCATGGAGATGTTTAGGAGAGATGGCAGTAGGATTTTTAACTA
Source organism: Lampris incognitus (assembly GCF_029633865.1). NCBI lineage: Eukaryota > Metazoa > Chordata > Actinopteri > Lampriformes > Lampridae > Lampris > Lampris incognitus. The sequence continues at coordinate 30,586,471 of NC_079219.1, read as the reverse complement.
GATTGTTTAACACAATCTTGGAAAGTGAGAGGATGCCTGAGGAGTGGAGAAGAAGCATACTGGTACCGATTTTCAAGAAAAAGGGCGATGTGCAGAACTGTAGCAACTACAGAGGTATAAAGTTCATCAGCCACAGCATGAAGATTTGGGAACGAGTAATAGAAGCTAGGTTAAGAGGAGAGGTAACGATTAGCGAGCAGCAGTATGGTTTCATGCCACGAAAGAGCACCACAGATGTGATGTTTGCTTTGAGAATGTTTGAGAAGTATAGAGAAGGCCAGAAGGAGTTGCATTGTGTCTTTGTAGATTTAGAGAAAGTATATGACAGCGTGCCGAGAGAGGAGGTGTGGTATTGTATGAGGAAGTCGGGAGTTGCAGAGAAGTATGTAGGAGTGGTGCAGGATATGTATGAGGGAAGTGTGACAATGGTGAGGTGTGCGGTAGGAATGACAGATGGGTTCAAGGTGGAGGTGGGATTACATCAAGGATCGGCTCTGAGCCCTTTCTTGTTTGCAATGGTGATGGACAGGTTGACGGACGACATCAGGCAGAAGTCTCCATGGACTGTGATGTTCGTGGATGACATTGCGATCTGTAGCGAGAGTAGGGTGCAGGTGGAGGAGGCCCTGGAGAGGTGGAGGAGGCCCTGGAGAGGTGGAGGTATGCACTGGAGAGAAGAGGAATGAAAGTCAGTAGGAGCAAGACGGAATACCTATGCGTGAATGAGAGGGAGGACAGTGGAATGGGGAGGATGCAAGGTGTAGAGGTGACGAAGGCATATGAGTTTAAATACTTTGGGTCAACTGTCCAAAGTAACGGGGAGTGCAGAAGACAGGTGAAGAAGAGAGTGCAGGCAGGGTGGAGTGGGTGGAGAAGGGTGTCAGGAGTGATTTGCGACAGAAGGGTACCAGCAAGAGTGAAAAGGAAGGTTTACAAGATCGTTGTGAGACCAGCTCTGTTATATGGTTTGGAGACAGTGGCACTGACGAAAAGACAGGAGGCAGAGCTGGAGGTGGCAGAGTTGAAGTTGCTAAAACTTTCACCGGGAGTGACGAAGAAGGACAAGATTAGGAACGATTATATTAAAGGGACCGCTCAAGTTGGACGGTTTGGAGACAAAGCAAGAGAGGCAAGTTTGAGATGGCTTGGACACGTGTGGAGGAGAGATGCTGGGTATATTGGGAGAAGGATCCTGAATATGGAGCTGCCAAGGAAGAGGAAAAGAGGAAGGCCAAAGAGGAGCTTTATGGATGTGGTGAGGGAAGACATACAAGTGGCTGTGACAGAAGAAGATGCAGAAGACAGGATGAAATAGAAACGGATGATCCACTGGGGTGACCCCTAACGGGAGCAGGTGAAATTAGTACTAGAAGTAGTAGTAGTAGATAATGGCATAAAGTTAATTGTTTATTTAATTGAAGTTCATTTAGATGTAAATCGACACGATGGTTAACTTTTGTTTGTGGCTTTAATAGAATAAAGGAGTCGTTACCGTTTCAGTTCGTTTGTTGAAAATTGTATTTATTTACGATAAAAATCCTGCTAAAGGACAATAAAAGTATGCTGTGGGATCAGACGAGTATGGCCCGCTAGTTAAACGGCACTTACAATCATGAGGTGTCGAATCCAGTTCATATCATAAATATACAGGCAATTTCAACCATTATTGAAAAGTTGCTACATAGGCTAAATTCTTACCCTTCCTTCTCTTTTGGAAAAAACTCCAAATTACTGAGTTGTTTTTTTTTCCTCTGCTGTTTCTCCTCTACCCGTGTCTTTCCACTTTAACTTGTGTCAGGTGACTCAGCGCTGACCATCAGACCCCACGCACGCGCAGCGCGCGCGCGCACACACACACACACACACACACACACACACACACACACACACACGGAGTTAGTTTAGAGACCTGCTGCGTTTATTTTGACAGGCTGTTATATTACGAAGACTATCGGACAGTCACACACGTTACGTTTTTTGTCCGGCTTCACATGGGCTTACATTTAAAAGGATATTCGTGGCTACACTCAAAACGTTCGGGGCTTAAGCCCCGGCAAAGTGACCTGGTGTCGCCGATGCTGTTGCGTCTGTCAACTGTGTGGCCGCCTATAGGCTATGAGATGCTGTTAATGTTCGTCTTGGTGCTTGTAACATTACTTCTGATGATGCATAAGCCTTGTATGATTAAGGTGTGGTGCATTTAGGCAAGTATAGTTGCAATTGCTTATTTTGGTCAACATATGCGTTTCATAAACTATTGATTATGATTAGTATCGGACGGGCTAGGTCCACCTGATTTTCTCTGTGCCCACCCACACCGTCATTTCTGCCTACGCCGCAGCTTGCTACCGTCTAATAAAAAGGTAAAAATACAAAAAAAAGAAAAGAAAAAAGATAATGTTAAAAACACGTGAATCAGGGGAGTACTGGCAGTTATCCCCCCCCCCTCTTCAAGTACTGGGCAGTCTACAAAAAGAGCAACTTGTTAAGTGACTACATTGTCACACATTTCACACATTTGGTGCCTGCGTGTATGCGTAAGAGCAGTGATCCCCCCCCCCCCCCATATAATTGATTGTTCGTAGACGGTGGATTATTGACAGTCGAGACGTGGCGTCGTGGTGGGTGTGAACATGATTGACAGCCAGGAGAATTGTCCAATCACATTAGATCAAAAACCATTAAAACAATACCGATTCGTTGCCAATAAAAGTGGGACTGTCGGGCGCACAGAATTGCGCCCCATAGAAGATCCGAGGAAGCCAATTAGACAGCAGCCTCAGCTCACCTGCTTGCCAAAAGTTTGAGGGCTTACATAAAGTATCGTTTGGCTGGCGCCCCTCACCCAGGAAGTATATGTATTCCGGCAGAAATCAACCAAATACCATTTGGAACCAATATTTAATGGCTGCTGACAGGCACTCACAGACTGAAACACTTTTATTTCATAATTACTTGCATTATACAACTCTTCTATCTTTGGCAGTCCATCGAAACAATGATGACTGTGATGCAGTTTAAGCTCGGCAAGCATGCCTGAGGGCCATCAGACCCACATTAGAGTGCCAATATTGTCCACATTTGTCACAGATGAATGTTGTTTGTGTTGGTCTGTTATGTATTGCATGGTGGGCCTTATCATAGGTTTCTTGTCTCTTTTGTTCAACAGCTGTTCTCGATTGCCTTACTGCGGAGCGCCATCCCTGTCTGTCCAGGGCCACTGGACAGACACAGTACCGCAGATCTTCATGTGGTGCTTGAGCACATCTTTGAAGTGTAGCTTCTGGCCTCCCTGCTTCCTTTTTCCCTGGCACAGCTCCCCGTAGAAAACCGCTTTGGGTAGGCTGTTGTCTGGCATTCTTCTCGCTTGGCCGGCCCATCTGAGCTGGGAGGCTGTTATTAGGGCTTCAACACTGAGAGTACCAGCACGTCTCAATACTTCCACATCAGGCACCTTGTCTTCCCATCTGATTCGCAGCAGCTTTCGCAGATGACGAAGCTGTATGCTGGTGAGCATCTTGATGTGCTTGCGATACAGGGTCTTGCATTCAGTGGAGTATAGTAGAGACAGGCGAACATCTGCGTTGTAGACCTTGATCTTTGTTGTCAGTCTGATGTCATGGTGGGACCAAAGTCGTTTGTGGAGGTCACCAAAGGCTTTTGCTTGGATTCTTCTGTCCACTTCTAAGTCAGAGGAGTTTGTATCTTTCACAGCACTGCCCAGACAGGTAAAGCACTCAGTGGTCTTCAGGGTTGCAGCATTAACCAAAATACTGGGCTGACCTTCTTTGGGGGCTTTTCTGAGGGGGAGGCTGGTACAGAAGCTCTTTTTTGGAGACATTGATCTTCAGTCCAAAGAGGGTAGCCACTGAAGAGAAGCAGTCTACTATTTCTTGCATTTCCCCAGGATCATTGGCAACCAGAGCTGAGTCATCTGCATAGAGAAGCTCTCGAACACACATCTGGTTCAGTATGATCTTAGCCAGGACTTTTCCAGCAGTCGACATAAGTGAGATCCCACAGTGGTTTCCACAATCGCTTCGTTCACCCTTCTTCTTGTAGATAGTCACAATCAAAGCATCTTTGAAGTCTTGAGGAAGGCATAGGTCCTGCCAGCAGGCATTATAGAGCTTTAGTGGCGCTGATTTAAATATTGAGTCGCCATGTTTCAGGATGTCTGATGGGATGCCATCTTGTCCTGGTGCCTTCCCACTTCTGGTGTTTTTAAGTGCTTTCTCTCCTTCAGACGCTGTGATCGGCTCACAGAGGTCTTCTCTTATCAACCTTCTTTTAAGTCACTGGCATGCATTTGGATCTGCTGATCCTTCTTGATTCAAGAGGGTGTAGAAGTGCTCTTCCCATCTTTCTGTGATCTCTTTCAGGTCAGTGCACAGCTTACTTCCATCTGCCATTTTTACTGGTGCTATTGTATTGCATCTTGGGCCGTAGATGGCTCTCAGTGCAGAGACGAGTCCATGCATATTATTTCGATCTGCTAAGGCCTGCAGCTCTTCTGCTTTCTTGCTCTGCCAGTTGTCCTTCATCACCCTAATCTCCTTCTGAACTTTGGCTTTAATTGCCTTGAAGGTCGATTGACTCCTCTCAGAGTTCTCTTTCAGGTGGGCATTGTGAAGCATCTGATTTTCCTGTAGCAGTGCTTGGATTGCTTCATCTTGATCCTGGAACCAGTCAGGTGATTTTCTTTTTGGATGACCAAGCACCTCTTTTGCTGAATTATTGACGGTCTCTTTCATTTGTGTCCAGTATTCTTTGATGTTACTTGCGCCTGTTTCAACCCTTTCTTCATCTTGAACAGCAGATCTGATTGTTGCAGCTAGTCTCATTTGATGTTTTGTGTTTGCTAGCTTGTTGGTATCCAGTTTCTTCGGTGCTTCACAGGGTGTTTTTCATGACTTCATCGTTAGTTTCATTTGCAACTGTTCGGACCAGGTAGTGATCAATTGAGCATTCCACTCCATGCATCACCTTTGTTGAGAGTACTTCTGTCAAGATTGCCCTGCGAGTCACAATGTAGTCTAACAAATGGAAATGCTTTGATCTTGGATGCATCCAGGTGAAGTAGTTCTTTTCAGGCATCTGTGTGAGTGTCCAGGCAGCCCTTTTCAGGGAAAGTGCTGTCCACCCCGTAAGGGGAAGCCCCTAGAAAAGGTGGGGTAAAAAAAAAAGCTTGCTCAGAAACTACCTGGCTGGTTCACTTCAGCGGTCGAAAATGCAAGAAAGTGAAACCGACTGTTGCTACATGGAACATTCGGACCTTGTTGGACAACCACACCAGACCTGAGAAAAGAACTGCATTCATTGCGAAGGAGCTCGAGAGATACATTGACATTGCTTCTCTCCAAGAAACAAGGATTGAAGGTCAAGGACAAATACAAGAGAGCAACTATACTCTCTTCTGGATTGGAAAGGCCAGTGGAAGGAGAGATGCTGAAATGGCCCTTGCCATTACCGACAGAATTGCATCCAGATTACCCTCTCTACCATTAGGAATCTCTGAGAGGATTATGAGTCTCCGAGTCCCTCTTATCAGTCATCAACGTGTATGCTCCAACCATAGTGTATCCAGAGGAAAACCAGGAATCTTTCTACCTGAAATTCACTGAGGTAGCGAACAGTGTATCAAGGGCAGGCAAACTTCTCATTTTAGAAGCCTTCAATGCAAGCATAGGCAAGGACCACTTAACCTATGAGGGTGTCATCGGAAAGTTTGGCAAGGGCAATAAGAATACCAATGGCAACCTTATGTTGAATTTCTGTGCTGAGCGTGATCTGTGTATCACAAAGACCTTCTTCTCTCAGCCCGAAAAGAATTATACGAGTAAATTATATTTAATATTTTTAAGTAGATTTTCAGGGCGGCACAGTGACGCAGTGGTTATCGCGGTCGCCTCACAGCAAGAAGGTCCCAGGCTCGAGCCCCGGGGTCGTCCCGGGTCGTCCTCTGTGTGGAGTTTGCATGTTCTCCCCGTGTCTGCATGGGTTTGCTCCGGGTGCTCCAGTTTCCTCCCACAGTCCAAAGACATGTAGGTCAGGTGAACCGGCCGTACTATATTGTCCCTAGGTATGAATGTGTGTGTGGGTGTGTGTGGGTGTGTGTGTGTGTGTGTGTGTGTGTGTGTGTGTGTGTGTCGGCCCTGTGTGATAGTCTGGTGGCCTGTCCAATGTGCCTCCTGCCTGCCACCCAATGACTACTGGGGTAGGCTCCAGCGTAAGGATAAGCGGTTCGGAAAATGAATGGATGGAAAATGGATGGATACGGCGCCTCCGGTCAGCCTTGCAGCCAATTTTTCCCAGTGGTCACTCGCGGTATTGCAGCAAAAAATCCCCTGCGGTCCAAAAAGCATTTGCCCCATAGACCACAATTGTAAAAGAGACGCCTGTAAAACAGTTGACAGGACACCTGTAGCTATAATCATGGTCAATTATTACTCTTTGTATTGTATATTTTCAAGCCATGGAGTTTTAGTCTTCTAAAAAAAATTCCAAAGCCCAGAAAAATCTTTTTTTTTCTGCATGGCGGCACGGCTGTGTACGAGCCGTTCTCATGGCCTAGAGGCATGATGGGAGTAACACTACTGCGTATATTCATTGGGCCCCATGTACCCGGAAGTAACCCGGAAGTAACCCGGAAGCCAGAAACTTTTTCGGCGTATGCGCCAGGCGAGCAATTCTCATAGGAATGAACAGGCGCCATTTCTAGATCCGGTATCCAGTTCTACTATAACACATCCATGCCCGCGACCCTGAGAGCAGGATAAGTAGTTCGGATAATGGGGGAAAAAAGTAGATTTTATCTCTTGATATTTGAACGGGGCGATGCCCTAGCGCCCTGTACTGGCCAGCTACCACTGCTAATTATTCATACCGGAAGTGATAGAAATTCACAAATTTCTCCAGTGTTTTATGTTACTTTGGTATAGTGTATGTGCAGTGCCAAGGTAGTTTATGTACTTTACTTTTGCATGTAGTAGAGTTGGCAGCAAAGCGGCCCTTCCTTGCCGACCCAGGGCCGGTCGCAGCGCACTGCAACGGAGGACGTGCGCCCGGCGGGGGCCGGACCAGCAGAGGGTCCGGCTAGGCAGAGGGAAAGGAAGAGGAGGAGATCCACACGCACCGTACCACCGTACCTGAACCCGCCGAGTTGAGTCCCCCTCACATCTCGCGAATTTGCGACGGAAAGCTTGTTTTCTGTCGCAAATTCATATCGCTGTCGGTATGAATAGTTTTGATTGCGAGTATTTCGCATTTTTGCACTCGCATTTATTACTAATAAAAATAATGGTAATAAACTTTATTTATATCGAACTTTCTTAACAATGTTACAAAGAGCTTAACAAAATAAATAAAACCAAACAAGGCAAAAATGAGAATAAGACCAAAGGATATGAGCGCAGAAAAAGTAAAGAAAATCAATGAATAAGACCAATTAGGAATAAAAAGTAAAACAGTATAAATAATTAAAATTTAATATCAAACATTTCCAATAGCTTTCACAAAGACAAATGTTTTAAGAAGTCAAGTCAAGTCAACTTTATTTGTAAAAGCCCAATATCACAAATCACAAATTTTGTCATGTCCCCGGTGTGTAAAGGCGTTTATTCTAACCTTAACCCTAAACTCAAGCCATAAACCTAAAGCAGACAGGACTGGCCAAAATGTCCTCACAGAAATGTCCTAATTTGATCGTTAAAAACTCAAATTGGTCCTCACAAAGATAGAAGTAAAAGCGCGCGCGCGCACACACACACACACACACACACACACATAGAAGTAAAAGAGCGCGCGCTCACACACACACACACACATAGAAGTAAAAGAGCACACACACACACACACACACACACACACACACACACACACACACACACACACACACACACACACACACACACACAAAGGCAGCATTAAAACAAAGCCGCAGTCTGCTCGAGGTATTATGCATTCAGCTTCATCATTTCATTATGCCCCAACATGTCCCCCAACATGTCCCCCAACACGTCCCCCAACACGCTTCAAAAAATACCACCCGCTAAAAATGTCTTGCATCATACCGAGCTGTGCCATATGCTATTTAGCGACATCCATAATCGCCCAAAGCGCCGGTTTGGGGGTCGAGGGTGATGGCAGGGGGGACGCGAGTGGGCGAAGGGTGAAAGGTAGATGATCACGCGGTGGTCTGTGGTCGGGTGCCAGTCAGGCCATCATTGTGGTGAGAAGGGCATCCCCGAGAGAGAAGCTATCACCATAGCCCGGTTGGCTGATAGCTCCAGGACCCTTACTGAAAAATCAATGTCCATTTGTGCGTCCAGCTCACCTGGCCGCCCGCCAACTATGCTGAAGTCACCTAATGAAGCCTGATCCCGTTACCTGATTCCCGATTCACTGAGTCAAAGTGACTTTGCAGCTGAAGTCATCCGCCCACCTGGGACCTTGAGGCGAGTTCAACAGCCTCACTGTGTGTTGTTGTTGTTGTTGTTGCTGTTGCTGTTTTTTTTTTTGTGTGTGTGTGCTTCTGTTCTTGTTCTTGTTGTGCGTTGACATCTCATGCGGACCCAGTGCTGGTCAGGCTGACGTCATATGAATTCTCACTCACGTTACGGAGAGCAACCAGGCAAAAAGTCCGAATCATGCAATCTTTTTTTTTTATTCGGAAAGTAAGGTAACCCGAGGTGAGGTAACAGGCGGGTTTGAACCGGACTGACGTGCAGCCTACGTCCTTTGCCACCTTTACAACACAGATTTTAGATGTGGCCTTTGCGGTTGACCATGATACTATTACTGCTGAGGCAAAGGCTTTAATTCCAGTTGCTCCGCTCGGTGTGCCACACGATGGAAAATCAAACCATGTACAGTATGTCGTTGTGCATTGTGATTCATTTTTAGCCCATTCAGGATCTTAAGCGTGTCCGGGAAAGCTCTCCCCCACGTCAGGGGTATGGTCACTCTGACTGATCATTATGTTAAATGTCAGATAGCTCCGCTTGTGGCTGAAGCACCCGTGCAGCAAAACCACCCTTGATTGGTGGATTACTGCTCTCTGTGAAGACTCATCTGACCGTGGGATGAATGGCCGACGGTGCAGTGGCAGATTATTTATTTATTTTGGTATGCTATATTAGTCCCCATGGGGAAATTACGCTCTGCATTTAACCCAACTTAGCTGTGTAGCTAGGAGCCGGGGCAGCCGCCGTGCAGCACCCAGGGACCAACTCCAGTTCTTCCTGTCATGCCTCGGTCAGGGGCACAGACAGGAGTATTAACCCTAACATGCATGTCTTTTTTTTTCGATGGTGGGGGAAACCGGAGCACCCCCACCGCAGACACGGGGAGAACATGCCAACTCCGCACAGAGGATGAGATGACTCCCAAGGTTGGACAGCCCCGGGGTTCGAACCCAGCACCTTCTTGCTGTGAGGCGACAGCGCTAACCACTGCGCCAACGTGCTAATCCTCCAGGCTGAATCCAAGGTGGAACTAACTATCATTAGACGAGACTGTCCTCCACCAAAAACAACGACCCCATAGGTCGTTTATACAAGCAGCTCATAACGACCTATGGTTACGTTTTAAGCTTCTTCCTCGCGGTCCTCCGTAATTATAATATGTTACTTTCCCTGTAACAATAAGCGATCTCCTTCCATAAGCGATCGTGAGAACGAATATTAATAAAAGCAAAGTCCAGGGTCACATAGCAGTTATAATGTCCACGCTAGCTGACTTTCTAACTTTTGGCTAAGGTTAAGTTAGCTCTTATAACATTATTCATAGGTAAACATACTTCCAGTAGCAATCTTACTTACTCTACTAGACGGCGAAACAACACACAAAAAAAACGCACTGACTACGTATTCTATTGTTCTCAAAGTGTTTTAAAAACCCACAATGCACAGAGGCGAAAAGTGTCTGTGGCATATCTCCTGCCGCCGGTAGGGGCGCTAATTTGGGAACCGCTCCTGTGGGTCGTACTAGACTAGAGGACAAACGACCTACGTGGTCGTATGGGCTGGAGGACTTGTTGCATTAGACTCAAAAATCACAATTTCGGTCAGTCCCAGTAACCTTAGTGGACTGGGCAAGTAGAGCCTGATCCTGAGGCTTGGTGATTACCACATGGCACAGAAACACAACCCCTTTCCCTCCGTGTTGCACAATGTGTCCTTCCCTGTTTTCTTTAAGAACAAAAGTGAAGTTTTGCATGGAGCGTTTGGAGGAGCATTCGCAGAGTATCTTCACGCAAAGGATGAGTCATACTTTGTGGGTGGGTGGGCTGGTGGGGGGTCTTTAGAGGAGGAAGGCGGTGAAACATGGGAAAAGGAAGAAGGGCGGGAGAAGATGTTGGTGGAGGGGGATGTATCGAGGGAGGGGAATGGGAAGAAGAGGAGGAGAGGGAGAATAATGCCGGGGGCATCGCCGATGATGTGATGCCATCCTTCAGGAGAGAGGGAGGGACGGAGTGGAGGGGGGGTCTTTGCAGCACCCGTCCTTTTCAAAGTTGAGCTGGCACTCATTACCGGGATGACGTCGCCCCCCCCCTCCTCTCCCGTGCATACCTTGCCCGTCCCCGACCTGATCCTGACTTCACACTGGGCGCCCCCGCCGTCCCTCGTTGGCAGGGGACATTGGAGGAGAAATGAATCTGAACGGTCCTCTGGATGCTGCTGTGACAAACGTGTGACGTGGGTCGCCGCCGCACTTTGTCCTGATATTCGGAACCAACACCGCCCCACCCAGCCGGCCTCCTACTCCTCCTCTCCTCCTCTGCGAGCGACGTGGAGCCGCTCGCAGAGGAGGCAGTGTGTAATGCAATTTGGTTGATTAAAAGAAAACATTAAAGCACTACCTTATTGAATTTGACGGCACGTACGGATCCGGATCTCACCAGCCACTCTGTTATATTGGCCGGGACAAAGGGGGATCACGTCACCCCCCCCCCACCGCCCCCACCCGTCTCGCCCTCCCTCCTCAGCCCGAGTCACAAACCTTGGCAGGAGGACGTCCTGGCAGGACATAGATTGGTTTAGATCCCCCACCCCATTTCACTTCATGCTGCCCAACTCTTATGCCATGTGCCTGTCTAACCTTGGCAACTAAAACAGACAGGGACAAAAAGATGGTGAGATGTTTTACAAAACAGCGATACAGACAGACAGACAGACAGCGAGAGAACTAGATAGAGAAACAGAGAGACCCCTGGCATAATCCAAGAGGATGTAATTATTAGCTATGTCAACAAACAGGCTGATGGGTCATTAATCTCCATGGCTGAAGGGTTGGAGGTGGTCACCGCAGCAACTTTCGGTCCGAGATGACTCATCTGCCGTCCCGAGCACGACGGGGAAATGGCGCGCCATGAATACCAAACACCTGACCACGTCTCCAGCGCGGGTCCAAACGCGCACCCTCGACTTGCCCTGCTCAGTCCATTTATCAGAGTTATGATGATGGGACCGGTCTCCCAGACGTGTGGCGGAACAACAATAGAACTTCTGAATGGACAACTTCTGTTTGGATGACGTCACCCTCAGCCAGCACTCTTATGCTGCAAAAAAAGAAGTAAACACTGGAGAACAAGTGAGGTAATGTATCAGCAGATTACTGAACCATTAAGTATTGGCCTCGACATGTTGGCCTTGACTTAATCAGATTTATTGCATTTCATCATTAATCTAACAACAGCCCTGGTAGTAGTGCATGTCAGAAAGAGAAAACTGACAGTAGGCTTACTTACAGTACGTTCTGCTGAGATATATAATGAGTCAGGGTGATCAACAAGACTATTTGAAAGCATTCAGCAACATCACATCTGTGGCCATGTTCTGCTCTCTACTGAACATAGATGGAGTCAGACAGGATTGTAATTCCTGTAATCGGTGCAGCAGTTCTTGATTTTACCGTTTTGTGTGGAAGCTTAATAAAGTAAGTGTGTTGGAGTCACTTTAGTCTTCATAGACATGAACATTTGTCAGAGCTGTGTGTCCTGCAGAAGAAGACTCACAGCCGCTCTGTGCAGAGGCCCGTGTGGTTTATACTGTCAAAGTGAAAGGAAAGATTACAGCATCAGTCATAACAGGAGGAAATAAGACAGGACCCCATCTCCAACTAGCAGTTTTTTTGTTTGTAAGAACAGAGGCTGACACTTAAAAAGACCATCTGACGAATTTTGCCCTCACCCGGGGGTGTATCATATCAAGCCAATGTCTTTGCCAAACATAAATAATTACAGTTCCCATATTTGACTCTTTCTCAGCCTGACTTCTTCCCTACCCTGCCTCGTCCTGAGGTAGAGGATGCACAGAGGCAAAAGGGAAACATCAGAGGAAGGGAGACAGGGAGATGGAGGACAGATAAGAGTTCCAGAAAGAGGAGGAGGTGGAGTGGGGAGGAGGAGAGAAGCAAATTTGAAGGTTAGAATGATGAGAATGCATTGCTTCACATAGGCCCGCTGTTGCCACTGGGAAACTTGAGATGTGAGCAAATACGATTGTATGCTAGTGTTTCCCGCAAAGAGCCGGGTCCACAGCAGCACACCAGCGGGGGTGGGGGTGGGGGGTGGTGTGGAGGTATTATTGTGTTAAGACACCAGATCCTAGGCATCATCATCATCTGTGTATCGGTTGCGAAACACGTTCTGTGCCAAGGCAGAGAGAGAGAGAGGTAAAGGGAACTGTGAGATATAAAGCAGATGGGGGGGGGGGGGACAGAAAATAGGAGTGTGAAAGTAAAACAGGGACGGAAAGGCTGAGTGAACAGGGAAGAGAAACAGGGCGATGAAGATGGAGAAGGGATACAAAAAGAGCATTTATGTGAGAGAGACAGAGCGAGTGACGGAGTGTGTGTGTGTGTTTTGAGGGGGGGGGGTCTATGGAGGTAGTTGAGTGTTTTATAGCCTCTCATCATCCCAGACTCCTCGAGCTCTGAGGAGACATTGGCCAGAATGAATTATTCAGTTCCGGGCTGATTGATCTCCTGTGGGACCGACACTCACTTTCCTTACACAGTACAGCTTCACTTGATGGTAAATGCTCAGTGGGACAAAATAGGAGGTCCTTAAAAAGGACCTGTGCACTTAGCTCACAACCCTGGCCCCCCAACCCCATCATCATTTTGACCTCAGCCAAGATCAATATACAGGCGGAGCCAGATGTTGCACAATACCACACTGGGGATGGAAGGGTTCTCTGTGGAAATCTCCAGAGGACGTAGTGTCCCGGCACTCATAAGCGTACTCACGGGTAAATGTACTGTGGCGGAATGAATACACTGAACAAAGAGTGGCTGGTTTCTAGAGCCAAACTTTTTACCAGTAAAACGCTGGCATATGTATTTTTTGGGGGAGAATTCAAAGCGCAACATTGTATTTTGGGGATTTCAAACAGAATATTCATGAGCAAGAAAAAAAAAAGAAAAGAAAAAAAAGAAAAATCCTGTCAGAGCAGCGATTGCAACACTCATCTGTTTGGCTTCTATTTGGGAGGTGTAACGCTGCCACCTGCAGGTCATATTTAGTCATTGCACCACAATAATAAGTTGTGTACTGGAAAGTAAAACTTTACCATAAAGGGAGGGGTGATGACAATTATAATAGCTTTTTCATATAATTTATTGCATATTTGACTGATTACAGTTGTCTGAGATTATGTCAGATAATTCAAGAGCGTAAATGCTTATCCTTATGTCCTATCCCTGCCTCCCCTCAAGTTTATCCATGATGAGAATGATGAGGTTTATTTTCTGTACATTGATGAACACTTACTTTCTTATCATTGGCACCTGCATCATCTTAACCAATTGTTTTAATTCCCCTGTGTAGGAATCTCTTGTTTGAAAAGGAGACTTTTATGGGCAAAGTTTAAAGGAACAATATCAACATTTTTTTTCTGATTGCGCTTACAAGAATAGGCTGCAGACTGACACAGACAGGGTGTTTGTGTGTGCGATAACAAGCATGCGTGCATGTGAATAAGCATGTCTATGTATGTGTACATTCACCCTGTCAGCATCCTCCCTTTCCACATCCTGCTGGCTCCTGCTCGCCGCTATCATCTCTCGCCGGTCCGATGTTCCCCAGTAACAAAATATTGGCAGAAAATGAAACAGAGTACAGACAATCAGCTCTGTAGTGCCCGGTTTCAGTCTCGCTTTCAGGGACGTGGCCCCAGACCTAACACCACTGGCTCCGTCCAAAGTGTATCCTCTATCAGCCGCCCAGCTCCAAGTCTAAACACAGTTGATTTTGTTTTCCTCTTTTGTCCTCCATTGTCAGAAGGCCGTGCTCAAGCTGTTGGCTATAGCGCCTTGGAGGTGCTGGGAACTGCAAATTTATCACACACACGCGCACATGCACACACACACACACACACACACACACACACACACACACACACACACACACACACACACACACACACACATACACACACACACTCCAAAACCCAATTTAATAACTCAGATCTTGTTCCAGGATCTGAGGAGATGAGGCATGCTCTTATTCTGACCAGCTAGAGGCTTTCAAAAGGTTACGTTCCATTCCACTTATTTACCACATCAAACGAGCAAGAAATCATTATTTACAGTAATTGGAGGTAAATGCATTGGTGTAATGGGGGAAACAAGCATCCACAAGGGGCCAAGCAGAATATTTAATTGCATTAGCAATTTGATACAATTGAATCAAGGGAGCCAAGAGAATAACTGAGACTGCCTGGTTTACAAGAGGGGACTAAATAGAGAGGTGATCAAAAGGTCAACGAAATATCCAATGTATCTCTGTGTGGCATCCGCTTGTGCAAGCACGGTTTAAAAAGCTGATGAGGGGTGTCCTGGTGTGGCGGTCTATTCCGTTGCCTACCAACATAAGGCTTGGCAGTTCAAATCCCTGTGTTGCCTCCGGCTTGGTCAGGCGTCCCTACAGACACTATTTGCTGTGTCTGTGGGTGGGAAGCCGGATGTGGATATGTGTCCTGGTTGCTGCACTAGCGCCTCCTCTGGTCGGTCGGGGCGCCTGTTCGGGGGGTGCTGGGGGGGGGGGGGACAGTGTGATCTTCCCACGCGCTACGTCCGCCTGGTGAAACTCCTCACTGTCAGGTGAAAAGAAGCGGCCGGCGACTCCACATGTATCAGAGAAGACATGCGGTAGTCTGCAGCCCTCCCCGGATTGGCAGAGGGGGTGGAGCAGCTACCGGGACAGCTCAGAAGAGTGGGGTAATTGGCCCGATACAATTGGGGAGAAGAAAAAATAAGAGGGGGGGGTTGAGAAAGCATTCACTTCACTAATAACATAATATTGATTGTGTGTGTACATCAGTGGTGAGGCCACAACCTTGTCATGGCAAACAAACAATAAAACTCACTGATTTTGATTTTTTCCTGCTTTGTTGTTCTATTTGTAGACATGCACACATAAATACATTCAGAATAAACACGAAGAAAAAGGCAGCAACAGAGTAAGAGAGAGAGAGAGATTCAGTCTACGGCCTCTTTGCAGAGGACTGGTGGCTTTACTGAAAGATTGACCCGACCGATCACCTAATTTTCTCTCTTCTGACTACCGCAGCAGTTAAGCAAACTGATAGTTTAGCTGCCTCAGAGTGATTTTAAGTGCCAAGTCCAACACAGGAAATGGCTCCAAAGATGTTTTGTGTCTGGCTGTGGAGGCTGGATTGCTGACGGAGGGATGATGCAGTGAAGAGGGTGCAGTGAGTTTGGCTGCCGAGAGACTGACATAGGGCCTCTGAGCCATGCAACTGTCAGTGGTGCGGAACATGGCTGACCAAAAAACGCAAATTGATTTGTCGTAGAGCACTTTTCCTATCTTGTATGAAAAGAGCTTTATTCAGTGGAACCAAACTGTGTGATACTACGCAGCATAATAAGTTGCTGAACTGAAGCACAGACTAATTCAAAATAGAACCGCAGCTGAGGGCACACGCCTGGTGGACGGAGCATGGCTGTGGCAAAATCTAGTGAACTCTGACAAACGTTGGATTTTGAAGGAACACATTTTATGTAAACATTAAACTTCTGAGAGGAACAAGAAGGTCTTAACATTGGAGACCTGTGAGCTATGTTCATTGGTTTTGGGCTCCAAAAAAAAAATGCATGAACTAAGAATATCTTTAAAGCAAGGCAGTGGAGGGAGCAACCAAGAATAATGTCCCCTAACAAGGAAGATGAAGATGTGGGAAGATGGTGGCACGAACTTACTTTTGCCCAGTATCATCCATGCAGTGTCTTTGTCCACGTTTAAGTTTGTTTTGTCTTCGTTTGATGGCTGGGAGAGCTGGTGTTGGATCGGCTGGGAAAGCTTGGTCTGCCGCCTCCTGTGGGCCCAGGGACCACGGCCCTGACCGGAGCTCCGCCCGAAGGGGTAACACCAAGGGCGGTCTGACAGGGTGCGGAAGGGGGTCAGGCTAAGCTAACTGCTAACCCATGCAGACCGGCAGATAAACCCGTGGCAGTCTGGCGGTGGCCTCATCTAGCGTTGACTGTGTTTTAGTGTGGTCGTGTGGAGTGTGGGGAGGTGTGTCGAAGGTGTCAGGCTGGGAGAGCTGGCATTGGATCGGCTGGGGGATCCTGGTCTGCTGCGTCCGGTGGGCCCAGGGACCACGGCCCTGCCAGAGGAGGAAACACCAAAGGCGTTCTAAGAACGGAGGCTAAGCTAACTGCTAGCCTATGTAGACCGGCAGTTCCGACAGTCCTCCTGGCCGGCATCGTTCTCTGGACAGTGGCATTTTCGGTTTGTGTTGCATTGTTTTGTTTTGTTTTGTAATGTTTTGTTTTGTTTTGGTTTTTTTTTGCTCTGTTCTCTCGGTTTTTGTATGTTTGTGGTGGTGTCGTTTTTGGGGAAATTTGGGATGTTTTTTTTTTTTGTCTTTTGTGTCGCACTGTTGTGGGCTGGGGAAAACGGAATTTTGTTTCTTTTTCAAGTATATGGAAGAAATGACAATAAATTGTTCCTGATTCCTGATAACAGTGTTCGCCTTAATTGTTCCCCCTGGGAGCAATCTAAAAAAGCCCCCCCCCCTTCTTTTTTTTTCTTTTGCCACTGTCTTTGGATAAAGTGAATTTTACATTTGTGTGTTCTCTCACGTGGCATGGAGGCTTTGTGGTTAGAGCGATCATCTCAGCCAAAGGGTCCTGGGTTCAATTCTAGCCCATCTGCTTGGACTTTGGGTGTTCTCCCAGTGTTTGCGTAGGTCTAGGATACCGCGTCTTTCAAAGACCATATGTTAGGCAAATTGGAGTCTCCAAATTACTCAGAGGTGTGAAAGGTGTGTGGTGGACCTGTCCGGGGTGTCTCCTTGCCTTCCACCTGCTTTCTGCTGGGATAGACTTCAGCCCCCTGCAACCTGAATGGGATTAAATGGCTATAGATAATGGTTGGGCATTTTATCATTTAGCAGACACTTTTATCCAAAGTGACTTAAAAGAGAGTCAGCGATTAGCAGACATATTTGTGTGTCAACCTACAGGCATCTTAGAGAACTGAATATTCATTATATCACAACAAAGACAGCGTCTCAGATCAAGTGCAATTATTTCCCCCCCCCCCTTTTTTTCTTCCCAATTGTATCCGGTCAATTATTCCACTTTTCCGAGCCGTCCCGGTCGCTGCTCCACCCCCTTGCTGATCCGGGGGGGGGGGGGGCTGCAGACTACCACATACCTTCTCCGATACATGTGGAGTCGCCAGCCGCTTCTTTTCACCTGACAGTGAGGAGTTTCACCAGGGGGACGTAGCGCGTGGGAGGATCACGCTATTCCCCCCAGCCCCCCCCCCGAACCATGGACTGCCCCCCCCGCTCTCTGGGAGGTGTTACAGGAGCCTCAGAGCCCGCACTACCAGGCTCAAAAACACCTTCTTTCTCCAAGCTGGTGCCCACCTGAACCTGGCCACCCACTGAATGTCTGTGGATATTTTTAGATATTTTGTACTCGTGCTCTTTTTTTAACTTATTTTTAGCTTTGGGTCTTCATCTGTGTACATCTTATACTGTGTTTGGCTGTCTGTCTTGCACTGTTTGGCGACGTCGCAGCCCTTATTTCATTTTAACGAGTGCCTGCACATTGTTTTTAATGACAATAAATCGAATTGAACTGAATAGGCGTCCTGACCGACCAGACGAGGCGCCATTGCAGCGACCAGGACACATACCCACATCCAACTTCCCACCCGCAGATGCGGCCAATTGAGTCTGTAGGGACGCCCGGCCAAGCCGGAGGTAACACGGGGATTCGAACAGGCGATCCTCGTGGTGGTAGGTAACGGAATAGACCGCCATGCTACCCGGACGCCCATCAAGTTTAATTAGTTTAAGTGTGCAATAGATGGATCACAAATCAGCGTCACAGGTATGCGTAGAGACGATCCATGAATTGAGGTAGGCCTGGAAAAGAAAGTATTGTAACGTACATGGATAAGCAGACACGTTGGTCCTTGACTACTGGGCTGGCCCTTTAGTCGACTGGTTAACGTTGTCGCTTGCGGAGTGGGAAACACGGGTTCGCGTCCCGGCTGTGGCGGTTCTCGGACTGCCCCCCGAATTCGCTACAGTATTTAGGTCTTCATTAAAGGAGGGTAACGAGGCCGTCACTCTGGTGGAGGACTGGAGTTCATTCCACCCATTTTGAGGGCAGGTGAGAGAACAGTCTGGACCTTAATGGCAGACTTTTTGGAAGTGGGTATAGACAGTGTAGAATAAGGATGGCGAGCAGGGGTGCACATGATGATATAGATCTGCATTTCGGAAGCAAGGCGTTAACCTTTTGGAGGCGGAAATGAGGAACCAGTGTAAGGATGTTAAAAGAAGAGGTGCGATACATCAGCGGAATAAAGATTGAAAGGAGTCCTGTTGAAATATGTTAAAAGCATGAACAAACATGAAAATGGATGCATCATGCATGAGCACCGCACGCACGTACACGCACGCACGCACGCGCACTGTCTCTCAAAGTCATGCACACACCCACAGCAGTGCGCGGTTTCCTCCACTTGGGGAAATTAGCTGATGGCAGCAGATGAGTCTTACCTGGAGGGATAGGCGGCGCACGCAGTAGGCAGCCAAATATCAATAAGTGTGATTTAGCTTTGCGCTGCTCAAGGGTAAAGAGCTTATGTAGGAAACCTCCGGAAATACACTTGAGCACGGCATGTAAAGTGCTGTCGCTTCGAGCAAATCCCTGATTAAATGCTACAGGCACATTTAGTAGTTGGCTGTACGAGGGGGAAGCTTGGTGGCGGTGGTGGCGCCGAGGCGCTGTGGCAACCACGGGGACGGGACAGAAAAGGAGAGGTTGAAACAAAAACAAAGAAGAGAGAGGCAGAGAGAGACACACACACACAAACACAGAGAGGAGGCTAGAGGAAGGAAGCTCTAGTGTGTAAGTGAAAAAAAGTCCAGCAGTAGATTACATCCTGCAGATGCGTCTGTTTGAAGTCTGCAGTGTTAATGGCTTCCCTCTGGCATGTATTGTGCTTTGTGTGACATTCTCACGCATGATGTCATGCACTGTGCAGCACTACGGCCTCGACACCACCACAAGAGGAAATACTTAAAAGTATAGGCAACGCAAAATATCAACAGCGTTGAGATGAGACATCGTTAAACACTCAGTACGATCATAAACGAGGCTTGGTACGACAACACTGCAGTACGCAGAGTGCTGAAAAAGATTTGGGGAGGGGGTTTTGGGGGATTTTTCTCCCCCCTTTTCTCCTCCCCAATTGCACTTGGCCAATTACCCCACTCTGCCGAGCCGTCCCGGTCGGTGCTCCACCCCCTCTGCTGATCCGGGGAGCGCTGCGGCCTACCACATGCCTCCTCCCATACATGCGGAGCTGCTAACCGCTTCTTTTCACCTGACAGTGAGGACTTTCGCCAAGGGGACGTAGCGCGTGGGAGGATCACACTACCCCCCCCCCGAACAGGCGCCCCGATCGACCAGAGGAGGCGCTAGTGCAGCGACCAGGGCACATGCCCACAGCCGGCTTCCCACCCGCAGACACGGCCAATTGTGTCTGTACAGGGACGCCCGACCAAGCCGGGGGTAACACGGGGATTCGAACCGGCGAGCCCCGCGTTGGTAGGCAACGGAATAGACCACTACGCTACCCAAACGCCAGATTATTTTCGTAAACAGTTATGAAAATATTGTGGGGAAGAGAGATGTAGAGAGCAGAGGAGAAGGGGTTGATGAAGAGTCTAGTATTTGGCTGTTGTCACACCTTCCTCCCAAGGCTGTTCCTCAGGAATGGGACATTTCAGCAGTGTGCTACATACACAGGTCCATCATTCTCAACATGAAAAAGACGAAAGCATTGCCTCACTGGGCTCCTTCTCTTATGTTTTATTGCCCTTCCCGGAAACCAACTCATTTGGTATTTTACTGCCATCTCAGAAATCAGTAGCTGCATTTCCAGGGACGCCCACACCACTGACAGTTGTCTGTGGTGACAGTCACACACCTGTAACACACAATAACACTAAGCTGCAACTGCTCCATCACCACGAGGTGTTCATGATGGCACTACCCACCTCATCACACCCCAGTAGTCTCATGGTCTTATATCTGGTACCCTTTCATAGAACTTCCTCCTATGACATTCAGCAGGGACAAATGGCTATAAGCAGTTTGCAGTTTCCCTAAATCTACACCTGTTTGATCTGGTTTGTCTGACTGTGTGTCCTGGCACTTTGCGGTTTCTTATGACGTCACAGAGGGGAGCAACACAGTTAAATGAAGGCACAACAGTGGTTTGCCCCCGGGCTGTGTACCACGGACTAATCAGCCTGGGTAAAGCATGTCGTTAATAGGGGCTGACTCATGCCGTTTTGAATATATAAGCCTCAAATTCAGATCCCAGGAACTGGTAAATGAGACAGTGAGGACAGAAACTAAAATAACAGAAATAATGGCCGCCTTGCGTCATGGCAACAAATGCATCGATGTGAGGCTGAGTCCTACAGATTGGCCAACAGCGAAAACAGACGGTTTGTAGATCCACATAAACACAATCTCTGTTTAGACAAATATCCACAGTTTCACAAACATGGGCTGATCTTAGTTCAATAGTAAAGGATTTCTTGATGGGGCATTTTTTAAAAACATGCTTTTCTAGTATTTGGCTCGAGGAGAGGGGGGTAGCAATGGCAATGTTTTGGTTTTTTTGTGTGGCAAGTCCTGGTTTGGTAAGGCTTCAAGGTCTTTGTTCCAATTCATAAAGCTCTACTCTATATGGGACTAGACACATCACTATTGCATCGCCAGGTATAAACTTGTAAAATGATGCTACCTTGCGCCGGGAAGAAAGCCTCCTCTTGGGTGCAGCAACTTGTTTAAGGTCATATGAGCAGGCCAGCTCTATGCCTGGTAATGTGTTCTATGGCCTTTTCGCTTTCGGAGGATGAGACAGTGAAAAAACAGGCTCGGGGAGGACCTATACAGTAGATAGCAAGTCACGGAGATAAAAGATCTGATGACTAGCAGTATATATATAAGCTGCTCACAGGTGGAGGAGAGCGTAGAGTTCTGAGAGATGGAGATTAACGAGGAGCAAAACCCTCCCATGGGGAGTAGAAGACATGGCAGTAGGAGGGGAGGAAAGCGGTATATGGAGGAGGGGAGAGAAGACTACTAGATCACAAGGAGGGAAGAGAGAAAGGATATGCATATGTCTCCGCTGTCAAACTGCCCGCTTGAATCGAAGTGACGTGCAGCTCTAGCTGAGATACATGCAGCTGGGCTTATTGGCTTACCTCAGCACTGCACCACAGACAGACTGTCACTGGATATTACCATGTGCACCACTGAGCTTAGTTTGCCATCATATCAGAGCGAACAGGAGCTAGTCTGCATCCCTCCAGACCTCTACTCTCCATCCCTGAGAACTGATGCTTTCCCTACATTTGAAATGAGCGTGTGCCGGAAACAATCACATTAAATATGAACAGCCTTAATAATTAATGGAAGCATGTCCCAGACTGCATCTTGGGTACAAAAATGTGATGCAAAATTTGGATCCGGGGCTTTTAGCATTTTCACCGCTCCCTCAAGTTCTGCTGCCATTTGTATTCATTGCTATGGGGGACAATTTGTCATGTCATACATTTCCTGTTAAGACTGTTTACTTGACATGAGTGTACATTTCTTATTCATTCTGCTTGTCATGTGGCTACGCAGACCTCTGGTCTAGTTCTTCACCGACGTAAAAATGTCTTTGTGTAGGTCTACATAGACCTACATATTTAGTCTAAAAGCCAGACTGTGAATAACAGTATATTATTGCTGGCAGATGTTGCTGTATCTTGATGATAAGTGGACAAGTTTCGTTCACAGAGCAGCTTTTTAAGT
This sequence comes from Lampris incognitus, assembly GCF_029633865.1. Taxonomy (NCBI): domain Eukaryota; kingdom Metazoa; phylum Chordata; class Actinopteri; order Lampriformes; family Lampridae; genus Lampris; species Lampris incognitus. The sequence goes on along the minus strand of NC_079219.1, from coordinate 30,564,100 downwards.
CAAAGTTTCCTCTACTTCCTCCTCAAGGGTCAGGCGTGCAGAGGCGTGAGTGGGGCTGGGTCTTGTCTGTAGGTTGATGGAGCCGTACAGTTTGGCCGTGCGCTTTGAATATGCCAAGAGCTGTCTCCTGTACATCTCTCCCTTCCACATGGAGATCATGAGCAGCGTGGACAGCACCACCCCGCCCAGCGTCAGCAGGCACAGGCCCGCTATCACACAGCGGTCCAGGTGGGCCCCTATCCGAGCACTCTCCATCTCCAGCCTCTCCATCTCCCGGGCCGAGACGCTGTCACGGTCTGCCACCACATCACGTGGCACCGCGTAGGAGATGATCACCAGAGAGATCCCCGTCACAAGGAACGTAACCGCGCTGATAAAGCCATAGTCCACCGAGCTGTCTGAGCCATCCAAGAGGGACAGGTCGTCCTCGGACATGAGTGACAGTTCCGGTAGCGTCCCGGGACGGGCGTCACCATTAAAACACGTGGCTCCGCGGACGCTTTTGCAGCTAGACTGCGGGCTTGCCGGTCGCAGGTTAACGTTCTCGTCGATGAAAGATGTCTCCAGTTCCTCGTCGCAGCAAACTTTGACTCTCACCTCTTCCTGCTCCTCCCCCGCCGCCGCTGTCCTCGGTGCTGAACCGCAGCGTCCCTGGCAGCCCCGGGCCGTGTCACCTCCTCTGGAGAGCGCTCCGCCTGTTGAACCGCCCGTCTTTCCACCATGCTGCAGCGGCAGACTGGGAGCCAAGTCAAGGACGTGGAGGGGATCCAGTTGTCCGTCTTGCTTGTAAACATCTGTGGAAAGCTCCTCTGGATCCGGGGAAGCCATTGGTTTTCGCCACCCGCTGGTTAACGTCGGTTCTCTCCCTGCAGCGGGGTCATTCCACACCATCCCTGGTGATAATAAGACACAGCTGCATGATTCATGTAACTCCATCCGGTCAACTCCGGCACACAAACTACACCCATGTTAACGCGCAGACGTCTGTGCGCGCAAATAAGCCGCGCTGCTAAAGGTGATCAGTTCGCTTAAACTGAATGGCTCGGTTGACAGAGGAGCTTAAAGCGGCTGTGATTAGCCCGACTGCTCCAGTATCCCATCAGGAACAATCCGCCTAAACTCGGATTACACCGTCTCGATCTCTGCTAAAACGCGTTTCTCGTGAACGAAGCTGGGCCGGGGGATTAATCAATGAAACGCCGATACACCCTAGCAAAGTTACAGTCTGTCAGATCTGAACCCAAAAGCAATTTTTTTTAACATCTCGTAGATCAAAAGTACACACCATACGTCTGCACATTACCATCGGCCAGTCATTTTGTCATTCCATGACTTTCCTATTGAATGGGACTGGATGTGATGGTCCTACGTGAGGGGTGCGTGACGCGCCGCCGCCGCCGCCGCTTGTTTCTTCTAACGAGCACGAACACCGGAAAACAAATGACAACAATAGACTGTACTCACTACGTGTCCTCGGTGTCTCCCGTGTCTCCTTTGGGTTGGTATAAGGGACACCTTAAACAAACTAACGAACAAAACTGCGGGGTTTCCGCGGCGTGCCGTTGGCGTGTGTGCGTCCGGCCGTGCTGGAAGCCGCGCTGGTCGACTCGCGTGGAGCGGCTGTGCGCCTCCGTCAGTCCCTCCCACAGCACGGGGCAGCTGATGGAGTCAGTCGGTGCAAATGAAACGAGGGTTGGAGAAATCTCAAAGAAGAACCTCGTGTTTTGAAGTTCATATCTCAATATTGCTTTCTTCCGCCTTCGATTTTTTTTTGTTTTCTCTGATGGGGGTCTAGCCGTCAATACAAGCAGCTAAACCGAGGTGTCACCTGGACTGTGTGGTACTATGTAGTGGTAACGGATACCGTCATCAGACCATGCCAGACAAAGCAAAACACACATCCTGTGACGGCGGGTCCACACTATAGAGTACACACACACAACCAGGGCTCATCCACCATCTGCTCCCTGCGCGCCCACAGTATTACTGGTAACTATGTCAAAGCCCTCCGTTAATCCGTGTTTAATCTAGACGTGCAGGTCATCTGATGAGGGGCCAAAGGACAGTTCATCTAAAGTCATTTCTTCAATCCACTTCCTGTCTTGGTTGATCCTTTGCGAGGTTTTCAACAATCAATACGTGTTTATCGGAGACTGGGGGGGGGGGCGTGCTTTTCCTGGAGAGACACTTTATTCACCACAGGCTCAGTGCTGTTCAAAATAAACGAGGAACTTTACAATTCAATTTCTAAAATGAATACGCATCTTCTGACTTTTTGCATCCGGTGTAAGGCAACGTGCCTGCTATAAATACTATAGTCACCAGGGTGCTTGTAGTCACCGTGCCCGGGGAGAAGGGGTTTGGCTTGTTTCCCAACTACACTCCATTTAATAGATGAGCAAAGAGTGAGTAAGAGAGAGAGAGAGAGAGAGAGAGAGAGAGAGAGAGAGAGAGAGAGAGAGAGAGAGAGAGAGAGAGAGAGAGAGAGAGAGAGAGAGAGAGAGAGAGAGAGAGAGAGAGAGAGAGAGAGAGAGAGAGAGAGAGAGAGAGAGAGAGAGAGAGAGAGAGAGAGAGAGAGAGAGAGAGAGAGAGAGAGAGAATGAGTAAGAGGGAGGGAAATGATTTATTCCACCATTTTTTTCATCTCAGGAAGTAGTTTACAGAGAAGGCTATGCTGCTAGTCACTGGCCCCACACTGCATGGTAGTATATCGTGTGTTTTTTGGTTGGACTCTTCTGTTCTGTTCAGGTGGACTGGATGTATGACTTTGTGCTTGTCTGAGAGATAACAACGACACACAAACATATGATATCTGCAACACAGCAAAACTTCTCCTCGTGGCAAGGACAACATGTTAGTGTGTGTGTGTGTGTGTGTGTGTGTGTGCGCGCGCGCGCAGGGGGGATCACTGCTAAAAGGGTATAAATTGTCATAGTGTGACTTCTACCAAAAGCATACTCCCATAGAAACGATTTCCATTATAGAGCAGTGATATGATGTTGCAGCCCTCAAGGCTGCTGGATTTAGCCTGTGTAGGGGACACAAAGTGAAGATCCTCCCAGATGCAATACTGACTGACTGACTGACTGACTGTGCATATGAATGAAAGACCGGAAGAGTGGGCGAGTTAGTGGATGGGATGTGGATTATGATTTTAATAAATTTGGACATTTTTTTCTAGGTTGAGTTGAACATTCATGTCATCACATCAAGTCACATTCTTAAATGCCCATCACTAGAAAACAACCTAAATAGAGCATCGTCATCCAGATGCTTCTGGTAGTCTGCCGGAGTAGTTTGGATTATTCAGAGGGAGGTGGCATCAGTCTTTTGGCAATGTTTTGGAAGGCAGGCATGCAAACCCTTTCAGTTACTCTCCTAAAAAGCATTCGAGAGACTCCCAGAAAGTGTAGACAGCAGGCTGACAAGGGAATTAAGTAAAGGCAATGTAGAGTAAGAGAGGGAGAGTGAGTGAAAGAGAGAAAGAGAGAGAGAGAGAGAGAGAGAGAGAGAGAGAGAGAGAGAGAGAGAGAGAGAGAGAGAGAGAGAGAGAGAGAGAGAGAGAGAGAGAGAGAGAGAGAGAGAGCATGCTGTGAAGCAGACTGAGAGGCTGAGTGGACGGGAGCAGTGTGAGCAGGATGAGGTGGAGGGTAACAGACTGTCATGAAATATTTAGCACTCAGACTTGAAGGTTCATTGACAGTGGCCTCCTAAATGCGGAGCGAGAGAGAGAACGAGAGAGTGAGAGAGAGAGAGAGTGTTTGTGTGTTTATACATGTGTGTGTGTTTATATGTGTGTGTGTTTATATGTGTGTGTATGTGTGTGTTTATATATGGGTGTGTGTGTTTACATGTGTGTGTTTACATGTGTGTGTATATGTGTATGTGCATGTGTTTATGTGTGTGTGTATGTGCGTGTGTTTGTGTTTAAGTAAGTGTATGTGTGTGTGTTTATACATGTGTGTATGTGTTTATACATGTGTATGTGTGTTTATACGTGTGTGTGTGTGTGTTTAAGTGAGTGTATGTGTGTGTGTTTATATATGTGTTTATGTGCTTATACATGTGTATGTGTGTTTATACGCGTGTGTGTTTATATGTGTGTGTATGTGTGTATTTATATATGGGTGTGTGTGTTTACATGTGTGTGTTTATACTTGTGTATGTGCGTGTGTTTATGTGTGTGTGTGTGTGTGTGTGTGTGTGTGTGTGTGTATGTGCGTGTGTGTGTGTTTAAGTGAGTGTATGCGTGTGTGTTTATACATGTGTGTATGTGTTTATACATGTGTATGTGTTTATACGTGTGTGTGTGTGCGTTTAAGTGAGTGTATGTGTGTGTGTTTATATATGTGTATGTGTGTTTATACGTGTGTGTGTGTGTGTGTGTGTGTGTGTGTGTGTGTGTGTGTGTGTGTGTGTGTGTGTGTGTGTGTGTGTGTGTGTGTGTGTTCCTGTATAGCCCGGTGCACTTGTGCGTGCATGCTTGTGTGCCCATGGGCACAGATTTGCATTGGACTTGATGAAAAGGTGAGGCTTCATTAGACACTTGTTAGTGCTTACATGGGGTGACTGAGTCCAGTGATTACAGCAGCTCACCTGCCTACATCCCCTTTACTGCCTATTAACGCTAATGTGATGATGCTGTTTGCTGGAGGTGCCCTCAGACAACCACTATGGCTTTTGACAATTACGTTTTCAAATGCTTTGGATGATATAGCAGATGGTGTCTTCCGGCTCTCCTCTCAACCACTTTAATCTCTTAAAACTATTTGGATATGTCCAATTGTAACATTGACCTCACGTTGACGTCAAACATTTTTGCCTCAAAGTTGGATTAGATGCGATCTGACCTAACAACTACGCTGTGCGGTACAATTTGTACATTCTGTTGTCGTTGACAGCACTAAATCACGAGCAATTCCAATAAAGCCATTAAGTGTGTGTGTGTGTGGGGGGGGTCCGAAACAGGAAAGGATGACTTTTAATCATTAACCAAATGAGAGACACTTGAGTTCCGGCCAAATAAGTCATTTATATTTGGTCTAATATAACGTGCAAAACACTTGAGTAGTCTACTGGCAGTGCAGCTGGCCTTGGTGTCTGTGCAGCTTTACATTTCCAGTTGGGACGTCTCACTCAATACTTCAATTCAAAAAGGGACTGCTTTCAATGAAAGACACTGGATTACTTATTCATGATAGTAATACAGAACACAAAGGCACAACTGTGGATCTTTTGCGAATGCTTTCAGTGTTGTCATTTATATTTAAAGCTCCTTGTTTGACAGGTGCTCAGCTATTACCCATTCAGCTTCCGTTGGCCCACTATCCATCATGGCATCTCTCATGACCTCCACATCCAAGGTACCTCCACTGAGGTATGAGTCTTGGCGACCGGTGGCCTTCTGCACAAGCAGAGCTGGGCAAAGAATTGCCATACATTTAGTTTCTCAGAATACATGTATTTCCTATTTGTTTCCCCCCCACTGTCCCCTTATTGAAGAAACGAGTATTACAATAACAAGCATTCAACAAACACTGAGACAACAACAGAACATATTAAGGCATCAGTATAGAGTAAGGATAGCATAACAAAGTATGACTCCATTCTCAGTACAACATTACAATCAATAAGTTATCAAGACATAGGGTAAATGTAACATACAAAATAAATGATTAAAAAGACAATAAAAATAATTAAAAAGAAGTAGGCAGAAACATTCAAGAGCCACGGGAATTGGAACCTACTTTCTTTGTTGGTGGAGTAAATATGAAAAGCCACAAATGTACTAATAAACGTATTAGGGACCATTTCTACAGAAAAAAGAAAATTACTTCATGAGGGAAATTTGTGTGGAACTCCGTTTTTTCTAATATTCATTGGGAAATGGCACGGCTTCTCCCATATAAACTTGTTATCCCCTACAAATCCAGAGAAGTGCATTACAAAATTGCACACAATATTTATCCCACCAACAAAACGATCTCAAGATTTGTGGATATCGATATCAATTGTGAATTCTGTAAAAATAAAAAAAACATGTATTTCCTATTTCAAATACGAAATACATATACATGCCTTCCGCTTCCGGTGTGGGGAGATGGCGGCGCGAATTCACATTTGCAGCGGCCTCACCCAGTACCGTCCATGTAGTATGTTTGCCCACATCTGCGTCTATGTTTGTTTTCGTTTGATGGCTGGGAAAACTTGGTCTGCAGCATCCTGCGGGCCAGGGACCACGGCCCTGCCTGGAGCTGTGTCCGAAGAGGTAACACAAAGGACGGTCTAACAGGACGCGGAAGCGGCGCAGGCAAAGCTAACTGCTAGCCCATGCAGACCGGTAGTTCCCAATAACACCGAGGGCGGTCTGGCGGCGGCCTCGCCTAGCCTTGACTGTGTTTTTAGTGTCGTCGTGTAGAGTGCGGGGAGGTGTGTTGAAGGTGTCTGGCTGGGAGAGCTGGGATTGGATCGGCTGAGGGAGCTTGGTTTGCTGCGTCCTATAGGCGCAAGGACCACGGCCCTGGCCTGAGCTGCGCCCGAAGAGGTAACACCGAGGGCGGTCTGACAGGACGCGAAAGCGGGGCAAGCTAAGCTAACTGCTAGCCCATGCAGCCCGGCAGTGTCAACAGCCATCCTGGCTGGCGTTCGTTCTCCTGGACAGTGATTTTTTTTCTTCAGTTTACATATATTTGGATATATGTGTTCTTGTAGTTCTTGGATATGTGTTTTTGTTTTTGTGTTACACTACTGTGGGCTGGGGGAAACAATGCATCGTTTCATTTCATGTGCGCAAGTGCATGCAATGAAATGACTAATAAAGTGTTTCTGATTTTGATTCTGAAATACCAAAACAATACGCATAATGCGTACACTTCTGCAGAGGAAAGTTACTCAAAATTAGTTTGAATTCAGTCAGTTTACGAGTCATCCCCTCTTTCTACAATTTGTCCTGCTATAGTACTGTTAAATAGATCAGCCTTAAAATAATAATGTGCATTTTGGAGGGATATTTACCCTGACAAAGACAAATGAGGTCGAGCGTCATGGACACAAATAAGGAAATGGAGGTGCACATACGTGTATGTCTGCAGATACAACACATGCAAGCACAAAAACAAGGTCTTGTTGTAGCTAACAGATTAACTTGAAAAGCACTGTTGCCTCACAGCAAGAAGGTCCTGGGTTCGAACCCCAGGCTGTCCCAGTTTGCATGTTCTCCCCATGTCTGCGTGGGTTTCCTCCGGGTGCTCCGGTTTCCTCCCACCATCGAAAAGACGTGCATGTTAGGGTTAATACTCCTGGCTGTGCCCCTGAGCAAGGCAGAAGAACTGGAGTTGGTCCCCGGGTGCTGCAGCTGCCCACTGCTCCTATACCATAGGATGGGTTAAATGCACAGGACACATTTGTTGTAACCTGTACAATTACAGAGTAAAGTGGCTCCTCTAAAAACATTATTCTCCAATGCATCTTTATCAATACCTCATATCGCTGGTTTTCCTGCCAATATCGGTGGAAGGAAGGAGCTATGAAGCCTGAACGCAGCCCACATCAGCATGTACACCACACACACACACACAGCATCCACCTCACCTCATAAATTACTCAAAAGCAATTAAAGTACATGTTTCAAATCTGTGTATAGGTGAGATGTTGTTGGAAAATCGCTTTTCTTTGCTTAAGATATGTTATATCCTCGGTTCCTGTTTGCCCGGGGGTTTCTGCAATTTCCCAAATTAGGGATGTGAAGCAATTCTGGCTCGTTGATTGATGTAGTCAACCACATTGGCCAACCTTGCTCTTCATCCATTTCTCTCCTCTTGATAGCAAGCCAGTAGTTTTGTTTTTCATATCAAAGTTTATGTGAAAATGATGCCAGACTAGTTCTCGAAGTAGCTTGACAATCAATTTCCTCAAAATATTCAACACCATCCAATTTTATAGCATCCTGTAAGAAGCACGGAGTAGGCTTGTAGTGCTCCATCATCCTCAGATATGGTAATTTGTCAACGAGGAGCTTCAATGCTAGCTGTGACAATCTTGCACTCAATGCCAAAATGCACCAAGCAATTTATTCTGTCCTTATCGGTTTCAGTTTTGACCTCTATGGCATGGCCAAAGGCATGCATGAAGAACCACTAATCAAGTGAATCCCCCCTAAAATATTCTACTCATTGCTAGTATTTCTGCAGTAGTATTTTGACATTGCCTTACATCCATATTGGTAGTTGCATTACTTCCTGTCTTAATTTACAGCTCCATATTGTCAGTCGTGGCTGCTGTGATTTGTCGTGTAAAGCTGTTGAGCCTCTCTAGCAGTGTGATTGCTGATGGTGAGCCCACAGTATCTGGCTTCAGGCGGGGGGAATAGTAGGCATGTCTAGGAGGTGAATTGTCTGGGGGGGCTCATTAGTAATGCTTTCATGACAGGCTGTTAGAGGGGGCCTAAGCACCACGGGACAACATTTCACTTTGAACAGTCTCCCTGAGGACCGTTCACCTGTCAGACCCCACTTCCCCTCCCTTTTTTCCGTTTTCTTTTCTTTCTTTTTTACATCCTCATCACCCTCAGACTATGTAGATGCATTCGGTTTAGCACATACATCTCATATCGCATCTTTCAATGCCAATTTCCAATTTTGACTTCCGCTAGGTGCTTTAGGATGAGCCACCTCTTTATCTACAGCTACATTGTCGTCCTTCTCCTGGATCGCCACCTTGCCGTGGTGGAGCAGCTTGCGTGTACCAATGATCCCAAGAGCTAAGCCGCCTGGAGTTTGGCTCCTGGTAGGGTCACCCAAGGCGGATAGGTTCCAGACGAAGCACGACCTAACAAAGACCTCAACGGCAGAACTGGTGGAAGATGACTTCAGGTCATAACGGCAGTGAAGGTGGATGAAGGCTGCAACAGAGGGGGGGGGGTCCCCAATTGTCTTGGTTCTCCATGCCATTGGACTCTGGCCACCCCCTGCCAAGGACCGTGTGGTGGCTGCAGGCACATCAGCCACTCCACGTAAAAAGCTGTCAGGTGCAGGCATCCTCCCATCATGCGGCTCCAAGATTGGCCTCTACACCCACATGAGGACCCAGAAGGAGGACAGTCATACTCGACCCCCGACTGACCGCTGATGATGATGATGATGATGATGATGACATTATCGTCTCTTCTCAGAGGTTCATCACCATCAGGGCTGACTCTTCACAGTCTACTTTAAACCCAGTCGAAGAACTAGTTGACGGCCGTCCATGCTGTGATGACCTTGACCTACCTGAATGTGTTGTTGAGGCATTCGAGATACTATCGTTTGGTTGAACATCATCTTCCACTATGAGTTTCAGTCTGTTTTTTATATGCATCCTCCATTTGTTTTTCTACCTTTTCTTGCAGATTCATCCCATAACGTTGTCTTGTACTTGTACCATACAGCATTACCCTGCCCTGCTTTCTCCACAGACATTTTTTTTAACAGATTCATTCATTACCATTAAATAATAGCTTTGGCATCTCTTTTGCTATTCTATAAGAAACCATGATAGAATAGGTGTAACAGAAAAGTCCCTGGAGACGCAGGATATGGCCAAAAGAAACCTCGACAGAGCATTTCATGAATATAAATGAAGTTGGGGCTGAGGAGAGATAGCGTTTTGCCAAAATGCTGAAGTAAGGTGAAAATAAGCGTGAAAACTGTTGATATACCTACGTCCAGCTTTTTCCTTCTTTCAAAAACAGGCTATTTACAAGCTGTTTCATTTGGCTTTAATCCGGCACGAGTGGCCTTTTGCATTCCTTCCACAGCCATATGCATAAATATATAATCATAGTTTTAGATCAGTCTGGTGAACCGTATGAGTGACCACAGAGACTGACTCTTAAATCATGCAAGCTTATAACTGTTCCAAAAACATCTGAGTTTGGATTTAGTCTTACTCCTAACTTGAAACAAATCCAATCTCATGGTTTATTTCATGTGCAGTTGCAACATCTGGCCATGGGGTGGCAGTAAAGACCCACTATCAGCGTTTACACGCTGAAGAAATGTGCACCGTATTTAAACAGCGTCTTTATAGCATACACGTGCAATTACTGTGAATGAATCGTTCAGATTAGTCAGTAATGTAAAGTCGTCAGGGCCTCCGTGTTGTTTGATTTATGATCAAACAACGTGACCTCTGCATGCGGGAATGGATGATCTGTCCTCATGGTGGTCATTGCCAGTCTCATCTCAACATCGCATTTGGTCCGGTTGCGAGAAAAGAGGAAAGATGAAAAGATTGAGGGATGGGAGGGCCGATATATTTTTGCACCAATATTTTAGTCATAGGCAGAGGCTGTAAATAAAATGATTTACAGTGTGGGAATGATAATAAATCACTGCCGTACAGATCGCCCAGGTCCATTAAAGTCGTTAATTTAAGCGAGGACGCGCTTCACGAAGAAGGTGGGGGGTGGGGGGGTAGTGTAACGACCACGAACGACTAGACTCGCTAGCTCTTGGCTAAGGGGTCGGACCCTTTTGTCGACTGGTTAACGTATAGTCGCCCGTGTGCGGCCGGGTTCGCGTCCCGGCTGCGGCGGTTCCTGGCTGAGCCCTGAACGCGCTGCAATACTATAACGTGTT